>NC_054707.1:1513796-1693796 GCF_016097555.1 Gigantopelta aegis
AATTGGATATGTCAGAGGGACTATACTAAAGAGGCATAAAAACGCTAACATTAGGGGTTGGAGTGGGGTCAGTATATTCATATTTATAAAATAGACTTAACTGCAACATTTGACAATTTTTTTTTTTCACAAGCCGTCAGGCATGGCAGTTGTAGTTATTTACTAGCCCAAAATTGAATATCACTAGCCACGGGAGTGGGGCTACCATAATCTACAAGCCCTGCAAACTATACTTAAGTGAATGATGCTCGAACAAAGCTATCGCTCTCGCAGTTTTCAGATGCCTAGTTTTCCCTTCTCAGGAGAAAGAGGAAAAGCTTGGTAAAATAAAAACAGCAAAAAAGTTAACATTTATTGATATATTTTGTAAGGTTTTGTTATGTTCTGCATTCATTTTAAAAGAAGTGTTAGCTTAATGAGCGGTTGATTTGGGATCAATCCCCGTCAGTGGGCCCATTTGGCTATTTTTCACTCCTGCCAGTGCACCAAGACTGGTACATCAAAGGTCGTGGTATGTGCTATCCTGTCTCAGGGATGGTGCATATAAAAGATTCCTTGCTGCTAATCGGAAAGAGTAACCCTCCCTCAATATCTGTGTGGTCCTTAACCATTTGTCCGACGCCATATAACCGTAAAATAAAATGCGTTGAGTGCTTTGTTAAATAAAACATTTCCTTTCTTCCTTCCTTCATTCGAGAAAGAAGTTTGTTTTGTGTAACAACACTACTAGAGCACATTGATTAATTAATCATCGGCTATTGGATGTCAAACATTGGTAATTCTGACTCATAGTCATCAGAGAAAACCCACTACATTTTTTCTAATGCAGCAAGTGATCTTTTATATGCACCATACCACAGCCTTTGATATACCAATTGTGGAGCACTGGCTGGAATGAGAAATAAATCAATGAGGATCAATCCTAGACTGACTGTGCATCAAGCGAATGCTTTACAACTGGGCTATGTCCCGCCCCTTCATTCGGAAAGATACCAAATTATACACTTGGTTCAAATTGTAGTATTTTGTCAGCAGTACTACATGTACTTCCAGTAAGAAAATTTAAGTGAAACAATTGAATATTTTCATGATAAACGTGATACTTTTAAGTAACTGATAATTAATGTGTTGTTGTTATGTTAAAATGAAAGTAATAATTACTATTTTCTGGCATTACTGAAATTAATCTGGTCGAAAACTAAACAGCACAGACTGGTCACAGCAAATGGTGTGATATGCGTTGATGCGTTGATGTACAGTCTGGCGTCAAAGTAAAACTATGGACCAATAAGGTGTTAAGTGAGATAAATGTATGACACTAAACAAGTCAGTCTCTTAAAAGTGAGATGTAGCCTAGTGGTAAAATGCTCGCTTAATGCTCAGTCGGTCTGCGATCAATCCGTGTTGGCGGGCCCATTGGGGTATTTCTCGTTCCAGCCTGTGCCCCACGACTGGTATATCAAAGGCCGTGGTATGTTCTATCCTGTCTGTGGGATGGTGCATATAAAAGATCCCTTGCTACTAATGGAAAAATGTAGCGGGTTTCCTCTCTATGACTATATGTCATTGGAATTACCAAAATGTTTGACATCCAATAGGATTAATTAATCAATGTGCTCTAATGGTGTCGTTAAACAAAACAAACTTTACAAAACAAGTCAGTGTCTTAGTATTGCACGGTGTGATTGTTATAGTGTATTATACTAACTGTTAACTTCAGGCCACGATGCTGTTTGTGGAACTCTCCTACACATTAGCCACAGAGGAGGCGGAGAGGATCGGTGTCGACCACGTGGCTCGGATGTCGTCGTCAGAGACCGGTGAGAGTTCAGCAGGTGAGATTTCTATACAGGAATCATTACATTCATTTTCATTTTGACTTATTTCCGTGCTTATATCCAGTTAAGGTTAAAGCACACTATCTTGAGCACACACCTCAGCTATCTGGGCTGTCTGTCCAGGACAATGGGTTGGTTGTTAGTGGTTAGTGAGGGTAAAGAGGGTGTAGTGGTCTTACACCTACACATTGCTCTGGGTGGGAGCTGGTACTGGGCTGTCTGTCCAGGACAATGGGCTAGTTGTTAGTGAGGGTAAAGAGGGTGTAGTGGTCTTACACCTACTCATTGAGTCGTTAAAACTTGCTCTGGGTGGGAGCTGGTACTGAGCTGTCTGTCCAGGACAATGGGTTAGTTGTTAGTTGTTAGTGAGGGTAAAGAGGGTGTAGTGGTCTTACACCTACACATTGCTCTGGGTGGGAGCTGGTACTGGGCTGTCTGTCCAGGACAATGGGTTAGTTGTTAGTTGTTAGTGAGGGTAAAGAGGGTGTAGTGGTCTTACACCTACACATTGCTCTGGGTGGGAGCTGGTACTGGGCTGTCTGTCCAGGACAATGGGCTAGTTGTTAGTGAGGGTAAAGAGGGTGTAGTGGTCTTACACCTACTCATTGCTCTGGGTGGGAGCTGGTACTGGGCTGTCTGTCCAGGACAATGGGTTGGTTGTTAGTTGTTAGTTGTTAGTGAGGGTAAAGAGGGTGTAGTGGTCTTACACCTACTCATTGAGTCGTTAAAACTTGCTCTGGGTGGGAGCTGGTACTGGGCTGTCTGTCCAGGACAATGGGTTGGTTGTTAGTTGTTAGTTGTTAGTGAGGGTAAAGAGGGTGTAGTGGTCTTACACCTACTCATCGAGTTGTTAAAATTTGCTCTGGGTGGGAGCTGGTACTGGGCTGTCTGTCCAGGACAATGGGTTGGTTGTTAGTTGTTAGTTGTTAGTGAGGGTAAAGAGGGTGTAGTGGTCTTACACCTACTCATCGAGTTGTTAAAATTTGCTCTGGGTGGGAGCTTGTACTGGGCTGTCTGTCCAGGACAATGGGTTAGTTGTTAGTGAGGGTAAAGAGGGTGTAGTGGTCTTACACCTACTCATTGAGTCGTTAAAACTTGCTCTGGGTGGGAGCTTGTACTGGGCTGTCTGTCCAGGACAATGGGTTAGTTGTTAGTGAGGGTAAAGAGTGTGTAGTGGTCTTACACCTACTCAATGAGTCGTTAAAACTTGCTCTGGGTGGGAGCTGGTACTGGGCTGTCTGTCCAGGACAATGGGTTGGTTGTTAGTTGTTAGTGAGGGTAAAGAGGGTGTAGTGGTCTTACACCTACTCATCGAGTTGTTAAAATTTGCTCTGGGTGGGAGCTGGTACAGGGCTGTCTGTCCAGGACAATGGGTTGGTTGTTAGTTGTTAGTGAGGGTAAAGAGGGTGTAGTGGTCTTACACCTACTCATCGAGTTGTTAAAACTTGCTCTGGGTGGGAGCTGGTACAGGGCTGTCTGTCCAGGACAATGGGCTACTTGTTAGTGAGGGTAAAGAGGGTGTAGTGGTCTTACACCTACTCACTTACTCGTTAAAACTTGCTCTGGGTGGGAGCTGGTACTGGGCTGTCTGTCCAGGACAATGGGCTAGTTGTTAGTTGTTAGTGAGGGTAAAGAGGGTGTAGTGGTCTTACACCTACTCACTGACTCGTTAAAACTTGCTCTGGGTGGGAGCTGGTACTGGGCTGTCTGTCCAGGACAATGGGCTAGTTGTTAGTGAGGGTAAAGAGGGTGTAGTGGTCTTACACCTACCCATTGAGTTGTTAAAATTTGCTCTGGGTGGGAGCTGGTACTGGGCTGTCTGTCCAGGACAATGGGCTAGTTGTTAGTTGTTAGTGAGGGTAAAGAGGGTGTAGTGGTCTTACACCTACTCACTGACTCGTTAAAACTTGCTCTGGGTGGGAGCTGGTACTGGGCTGTCTGTCCAGGACAATGGGCTAGTTGTTAGTGAGGGTAAAGAGGGTGTAGTGGTCTTACACCTACCCATTGAGTTGTTAAAATTTGCTCTGGGTGGGAGCTGGTACTGGGCTGTCTGTCCAGGACATTGGGTTAGTTGTTAGTTGTTAGTGAGGGTAAAGAGGGTGTAGTGGTCTTACACCTACACATTGCTCTGGGTGGGAGCTGGTACTGGGCTGTCTGTCCAGGACAATGGGCTACTTGTTAGTGAGGGTAAAGAGGGTGTAGTGGTCTTACACCTACTCACTGACTCGTTAAAACTTGCTCTGGGTGGGAGCTGGTACTGGGCTGTCTGTCCAGGACAATGGGCTAGTTGTTAGTTGTTAGTGAGGGTAAAGAGGGTGTAGTGGTCTTACACCTACTCACTGACTCGTTAAAACTTGCTCTGGGTGGGAGCTGGTACTGGGCTGTCTGTCCAGGACAATGGGTTAGTTGTTAGTGAGGGTAAAGAGGGTGTAGTGGTCTTACACCTACCCATTGAGTTGTTAAAATTTGCTCTGGGTGGGAGCTGGTACTGGGCTGTCTGTCCAGGACAATGGGTTAGTTGTTAGTGAGGGTAAAGAGGGTGTAGTGGTCTTACACCTACTCACTGACTCGTTAAAACTTGCTCTGGGTGGGAGCTGGTACTGGGCTGTCTGTCCAGGACATTGGGTTAGTTGTTAGTTGTTAGTGAGGGTAAAGAGGGTGTAGTGGTCTTACACCTACACATTGCTCTGGGTGGGAGCTGGTACTGGGCTGTCTGTCCAGGACATTGGGTTAGTTGTTAGTTGTTAGTGAGGGTAAAGAGGGTGTAGTGGTCTTACACCTACACATTGCTCTGGGTGGGAGCTGGTACTGGGCTGTCTGTCCAGGACATTGGGTTAGTTGTTAGTTGTTAGTGAGGGTAAAGAGGGTGTAGTGGTCTTACACCTACACATTGCTCTGGGTGGGAGCTGGTACTGGGCTGTCTGTCCAGGACATTGGGTTAGTTGTTAGTTGTTAGTGAGGGTAAAGAGGGTGTAGTGGTCTTACACCTACACATTGCTCTGGGTGGGAGCTGGTACTGGGCTGTCTGTCCAGGACATTGGGTTAGTTGTTAGTTGTTAGTGAGGGTAAAGAGGGTGTAGTGGTCTTACACCTACACATTGCTCTGGGTGGGAGCTGGTACTGGGCTGTCTGTCCAGGACATTGGGTTAGTTGTTAGTTGTTAGTGAGGGTAAAGAGGGTGTAGTGGTCTTACACCTACACATTGCTCTGGGTGGGAGCTGGTACTGGGCTGTCTGTCCAGGACAATGGGCTAGTTGTTAGTGAGGGTAAAGAGGGTGTAGTGGTCTTACACCTACTCATTGAGTCGTTAAAACTTGCTCTGGGTGGGAGCTGGTACTGGGCTGTCTGTCCAGGACAATGGGCTAGTTGTTAGTTGTTAGTGAGGGTAAAGAGGGTGTAGTGGTCTTACACCTACTCATTGAGTCGTTAAAACTTGCTCTGGGTGGGAGCTGGTACTGGGCTGTCTGTCCAGGACAATGGGTTAGTTGTTAGTTGTTAGTGAGGGTAAAGAGGGTGTAGTGGTCTTACACCTACTCATTGAGTCGTTAAAACTTGCTCTGGGTGGGAGCTGGTACTGGGCTGTCTGTCCAGGACAATGGGTTAGTTGTTAGTTGTTAGTGAGGGTAAAGAGGGTGTAGTGGTCTTACATCTACTCATTGAGTCGTTAAAACTTGCTCTGGGTGGGAGCTGGTACTGAGCTGCGAACCCAGTACATACCAGCAATATGTCTGATTGCTTAACCACGACACCATGTTGTCCAGCCAGTCTACCTGCTTTTGTATTTCATCATTGTTTGGGATAAAGAAGAATGAAGTAGTCATGTGACCAGAAATTGGTTGGTGTTAGTACCAGTCCATTGCAATGAGGGTGGGAAATGCAGCTAGATGAGAGGTGAGGTTAAATATTCATGAAAGAAAAAAAATGGTGAAAGTGTTCTTCATATTTGTATTCTCAACCTGAATGTCTAGGTTGCACATAGATTTAAAAATCACACAGCTCTAAACATTTGGAATAATCTGTTTCACATAATTGGCTAAAACAGCATATTTTATTATTATATTTCACCTTGTTTTTCGTTTGTAGCTTAATTTATATTATATCTGTATTAATAAAATAATGTTGTATTATATCTATTATCACTGAAAAAGTGGTTTGACATACGTTTTTTTTAAATTTTCAGAACATTTGATATCTCAACACAGCTCCATAAAGATGCTGCACAGTCGAATCAAACTTGTTCTGAGTTACATTAAAGCTGTTCAAGCAGGTTGGTACTCTATGCATTGACTCAAAAGTCAAGAATGGAGGGTTTAATAATGATGTCTGTACAAGTTTTAATACAGATAGGGCCGAATTTACAAAGCCTGTTTATGTCTTACATGCGTGTAACTACATACATTTACAATGCTTAAACACCTCCTGCGTTTAAGAAAAACAGGCTTCGGAAATTCGACCCATGGTTTTTAAGAAATATACTGAACAACAAAAGAAACATGGGTATTACTTTTGTTTTCTTTAATTTATTTACAATTATTTAGTTTGAATCCCGTTAGTTTTTGTGTGTAGACCTTGATACAATGACCATTTGTGGCTGTGTGTGTACTGCCAATGTGTTACGGTATCTGTGATTATGTAATGTCATTTTAAAGAGATGTTTTCAGACGTCGGATGCACATTTGTTCCTAATTTGCTTTGTCTATGTCAGAAGGTGTGAATTCCGGTGTATTAGACAGAATAACACTGATGTACTTACAATTTGTGGTTGTATGGTGTAAATAATATTGTAATGACGGTCGTTGTAACGAGGTCTGACTGTATGTATGTATGTGTTTGTTTGTATGTATGTGTGCGTGTGTGTTGTGTGTGTGTGTGTCTCTGTGCGTGCGTGCGTGCGTGTGTGTTTGTATATATACAGGGCTCAAACGTAAGAATTTGTCTCCCACAGCAAGTTAAAAAAACAAAATTATATATATATATATATATGCTCACTCTCTACCTACAGTAATTTATATCTCAATGACGGCAATTGGCGACGTTAGGTTCGCAAGGTTCGCACAGGCTGGAAAAGTACTGGAATTTCAAGCCCTGTCTTGAAAAGTCAATAAATTTGAAATTAACCTTGAAAAGTACTTGAAAACTGCAGAATGTCATGAAAAGTCCTAAAAGTAATTGAAAAGTCCTTGAATTCCTGTATGTTGTGCTTGAAAATAATTATTTCAATAAAGATAGTAACAATTTAAAATATTAGTGGCGAGAGCGTACATTTTTTTTGACGAATGCGGATCATTTACTGTTGCTTCGGTAACATTCGTACGGTTCTGGTAGCGTCTACAAGTTCATTCGTATATTTCTGTGATTGTTCATCAAGCTTCGTTGTATTGCAAATGGCCGCTCGCATCAGCGAATACGTTACAGTCTCACTACACAGATCACTTCCGGGTGAGAGTTCATTGATGACGGTCCACTATAGTTCCTAATTGTGACACATGTTATGGTTCACATATTTACTTCTAGGAAATGGTGAAGAATTAAAACAATATGTATGTTTAATGGTAAGCCTTCTGGCTGTATTTTGCCCATGTTATTTTGTAATATTGTGCATCAACCTTTTGGGACATGGGTGTATAGCGCAAGTGACAGCCGGAGTGAATCGGTTAATGAACCACCTGTTTGGACCGGTACTACAGCCAGATGCGGTCATATAGCAAAAAACTGAGATGGAAATGTTCACAATTTTGGAATGAATATAAATGCTTATATAATGTATGTTCGCAATGGTGTATGTTGTTAGTGCCAACGAGAACCCGTTCTATGGGCAATCTTCGCTTGAAGTTGGGCAGTTTAACATGGGTTTCAATGGCAGATGACATCTGTGTAATGAGACCATAATGTAAAACATGAAATTACTGTTTATCCCAAAATATATAAGTTTAGCAAGCCAAAATGAAAATGTACTAGTGTAGCATCCTTATAAAAGGTAATTACATCGATGTGGATTTGAGCCAAACGTATGGGGGCCCTATTTGGGTAAATATAGCAAACATGTCAATTTTATTTATTTTTATTATTTTTATTTTATTTTTATTTTTTAGGGGTGTGTGTGTCAAAATGTATATTCTAGTGTTCTTACATGTAATAAATAAATTGATATGAGTGTCTAACACTGAGTTTCTCATTGTAAAAGGTCAAAATTCAAGGTCACAAGGTCAATATCCAAATTCACCCTAATTTCTGTGATTTTGTGCATAATGAATTTTTTCGAATCTACAGTCATAGTGACAAACAGTTTTGATGGTATTGTGAATATATAACATAGTATTCTACTATGAAAGTAGAATTTGTATCTGCCATTAATAATATGTGGATCTTCATGCTGAAATAAATATACATGAAAAAACAGGATTTCAACACTTCATTATGAAACAATTGTTGCCCATAGCAACAGTTGATGAAAACTAATATTTTTAATGAACTAAGTAGATAATTAGCTTCTTTGTATGTTCCCCATATCAGAACTACCAACAAGGTCATACATTACCATATAGTGGCTGCTTGTTTGATGGCCATCTATTGTGTGGATGACCAAGGAGTAACAATGTGATATGAAGTTTTATTGGATGGTATGGTGCATCTATCTTTTGATGTATTGGTTAGAGTTCATAAGTTACACGGCTCTAGTATAGCTTTTCATGGTGTAAATGACCCAAATTATCAAATTGACTTCAAACCAAGTTTGACAAAATCGGTCACTAGACTTTAAGGTCTCACTACACAGATCACTTCCGGGTGAGAGTTCATTCATCACGGTCCACTATAGTTCCTAACTATGGCACATGTTATGGTTCACATATTCACTTCTAGGAAATGGTGAAGAATTAAAACAATATGTATGTTTAATGTTAAGCCTTCTGGCTGTATTTTGTCCATGTTATTTTGTAATATTGTGCATCGACCTTTTGGGACATGGGTATATAGTGCAAGTGACAGCCGGAGTGAATCAGTTTATGAACCACCTGTTCGGACCGGAACTACAAGCCAGATGCGGTCATATAGCAAAAAACTGAGACGGAAATGTTCACAATTTTGGAATGAATATAAATGCTTATATAATGTATGTTCGCAATGGTGTATGTTGTTAGTGCCAACGAGAACCCATTCTATGGGCAATCTTTGCTTGAAGTTGGGCAGTTTAACATGGGTTTCAATGGCAGATGACATCTGTGTAGTGAGACCTAAGTGGCTGTGCTTTTGTGGAAGTATTTGTCTTTGAATTGTGATCATGGGCAAGTGCGTGTTTAATCGGATATGGCTGACCCAGTTGCCGTGGGTCAGAGAACACAAATGTGACCGACATAAAGCGTCTTGCTCCCTGTGCAACAAGTGTATTGATCAGAAAACTGGCAATATGTTGTTTGTGACTAAAGTCTGAACCAAAATGTTAACAACTACCAAAACTTGCTCTCCTGCATTTATTTTTCGTTAGATTTTACTCACATTTTGTCCAGACAGAAATCTAGGAAATACCATTGCAATGACACAGATTCCACATACTAGATGATAACCATGTCACCAATATCGACTTCGCTGAGATCGCATAGGGCAAAAAGCATGTAATTTTGTGCCGGCTGCCATTTTGACTTATTCTAGCAACGTCATAACATGTTATGATAATAAAAGCAAAAGTGATGACATATTAATTTTAAAAATTATTTTTTGTTTGTTTAAATATACCACTAAAGATAATTGATTTTATATTAATTATGTCACGTACTTTGGAGGCTTTCACCCCTCTTGAAGAATATTCCATAAAAAAGCAAAATGGCAGACGGTTGAAAACTGCATGTATTTTGCCCTATGCTATCTCAGCAAAGTCGATACTGGCGACATCGTTATAGTCTCATATGTGGAAGCTGTGTCACTGTAATGGTTTTTTCACAACTTGTGTGTGGACAAAATTTGGGAGAAATATAACGGTAATTAAAGGTAGGAGAGTAATGTTTTGTAGTTGTTAACAATTTGGTTCAGACAATAAGTCAAATGCATTCAGGCGCACTGTTGTGGACAAAAAGAACGATCTCATAACAGTTGAGGAAAAACTGAATGATAAACTTTCTGCTCTGAAGGGTTGAACAATTTGCCTGTTTAGCCTATTAGCATGACATTGGTTATCCTCACTGAGATTTTTTGTGTTCAACTAATGCTTGCTTTGTTTAGTTGTATTGTAACAGTGTTGCAGTATTCTTAATGAACTTCCCATTAAAAGTGTATTTTCTCACATACAGAAAATGTTTTTTTATGAATATTTGAGAGGTAAAATGTCCTTGAATTTCATAAGAAAAAGCCTTTAAAAACCCTTGAAAAGTCCTTGAATGAGATCAGGAAATTTCTGTATGAACCATGGTTCGAGTCCTGTATATATATATATATTTTTTTTTTCTTCTTTTATTATTGTTGTTCAGTACATACTGTTTTCACAAATTATGCTAATGTTACATCTGTAGTATTGTAGTATCTCCTCCCATGAGCCATATGTTTTTATGGCTTGAAACCTGAGAATACTATTTTCAGGAAATGTTGGATAGAAATATGTCAATGTTTTTACTTACGTCATAAATTTTTAATTTCTCCAAATGCAATTAAAATTATTCTAGATTACAATAGAGCTTGTTGCTGTGTAGACAAGTTTGGAGCTCTATAAAAAATATGCAGTGCTTTAGACTTCAGAAATAAATGTTGACTTCTGTCATACACATTTAGAATAACTAACATGAATGTTTTTTTTATTATGTGAATTTTTGTTTACTATAAATCTCATAATTTATTTTAAAAATTGCAGTATATCTGTGTATGTCAAGTTATGGTAAAAAAAATTTATCTTCTTTTGTTTAGGTGAGGTTCCCAAGAATCACGATGTTTTACGAGAAGCTTTCAGTATGTGCTACAGATTGCCAGTTTTAGACACGTCATGCTTTAAAGAGGATTTTTATAATGTAAGTTCATGTAAACTATATTTAATGACTTTTGACCATTAATTAATTTATATTTACTCATATAAGTATGTACCCAAAATTCATGAATAATTCACCAAAAAAGAAGTTTATTTGTAAGCATCATCTCAAGACGATATATATATTGTGATATGTAATGGCACTGACTGGCTGTGTAAAATATTTTCTGCAATTATATTTTTATTTTCTATTAAATTACATATCACTATGATACCTAGTTTATGGTATCAATTTTAACAAATGCAAAGTGTGGTCATCCAGATGTTTGAGGCAACTCAAAATTCATTTCATGCAAAATAGAATAGGTACGTACATGTACATTCGGAATTAAGGTTAGTGACTGTAATGTATGTATCACGATACAGCTGGCATAAATAGATCAATCGTATTGTGGACCCTGTGTTGCGATGTCATATAATTCAGCTCTACTATACACCAAATATCCTCTATTTTTTTTAAAATCCTTTCATTTGCGGACCGGCCTCGGTGGCATCGTGGTTAGGCCATCGGTCTACAGGCTGGTAGGTACTGGGTTCGGATCCCAGTCGAGGCATGCGATTTTGATTCCAGATACTGACTCCAAACCCTGAGTGAGTGCTCCGCAAGGCTCAATGGGTAGGTGTAAACCATTTGCACCGACCAGTGATCCATAACTGGTTCAACAATTCCATGGTTTGTGCTATCCTGCCTGTGGGAAGCGCAAATAAAAGATCCCTTGCTGCTAATCGGAAGAGTAGCCCATGTAGTGGCGACAGCAGGTTTCCTCTCAAAATCTGTGTGGTCCTTAACCATATGTCCGACGCCATATAACCGTAAAATAAAATGTGTCGAGTGTGTCGTTAAATAAAACATTTCTTTCTTTCCTTTCATTTGCAAAAGTTTTGCATGTCAGTCATAATTTATAATGTAAATATAAAACTTGGAGGGTTAGTGCGAGATGTCTGGGTGGGCTGGACAACCCCAGGCACCCCATCGTGAGTATACCACCAGCCCAGATGGCCCACTTGACGATGCCACTTGACTATTTCTTAAAACATGCTTTAGGCTAACATCTTGTTTTGTGTTTCAGCAATGTAACGACATCTCTTTGATGGCCTATTTAGGAGCAATGACGAAAGGTTCTAATACAATGAATCAGGTGAGATTTTTTCCCTTCTAGATGCAGTTAAAGGCATAGTATCATAGATTAATTTTTTTGTCGAAAACTTGGTTTCCATAAAACCTGTTATAGGACACAGATTGATTAACCCTGCAGCAGATCTTCAGAATTTAACAGGTTTCAGTTTCGCTGATCCACACGTTCATCATTTTTTGGGAAACCATGCTTAAAACTAGATAAATGAAAATTACATTCACTTGGGATTTTAACCCTTACCAAACAATAGTGGTCATAGATGATTATTTTTCTCCCACAATTTTTTTTTTTAACGCATGGTATGTGATAAATCTGTGAGTGGAATTTAAAAGATATAATAAAATGGTTGATGATGAACTTCTATTCCAAGTTGGAAGAAATGGAATCTGGGTTGTAACACATTTTCTTTACAAACGTTTTTAATTTTTTAAATTTTTTGGGAGGAGAGTGTGTGACAAATTCTGTTTTAGATTATTGCTCCAATTGTCTCACTAGAAAATAAAGATTTAATTTAATTTTTTGGAGTTCTAATGCCTGTTTTCTGTTTGTTTCAGTTTGTGAACAAGTTCAATGTGCTGTACGACAGACAGGGCATGGGACGAAGAATGCGAGGATTATTTTTCTGAATGTTAAATAAAACAACTATTATCACTACTGACCCAAAAACGTCATCAACAGGATTTTATATTTTTAAAAAGAACAATATTAATGGAAAAATATGTCAAAAAGCATGACGTCATAAACAATATTCAACACCTTGAGACTGTGACACAACGGTCACGTTGTTAAAGATTCTCATAAATGGTACCAAGCAATGAATTTACCACGATTCTGTGCTTTGTGTGAAGCACAAATTATACGATAGAATCCAAAAATCAGTTAATATTTTTATGATTCTGTTGTAATCCTAAAAGAAAAAGAAAAAAGAAAACCAGAAATTCAGTGCCTAGGTACAAGGTACATTCGTGATTCAAAGATGGTTATGGGGAGTTGGGTGAGGAGCCTTCCTGGCAGTATCAGTCACTATTTTTATGTGCGGTATCTCCTCTAATAAGCACCTAGGTGCTTATTCATTTCAAAATGGTCGCAGACCTGGCGCTTATTGGTGACCCAGCCTTTATTTTTTCAAACAAAGTTTAGAAATTAAAGCTAAAAACTACAAACTTCCAATATAATTTATTTTTAAACTTTAATTTCGAACTGTAACAAAACTTTAAACTTTAACAAAACTGTGAACAAATTTATATTATTTGTCCACGTAAAGTGCCTAAATTATGCCAAGGAGTAATCAATTTTCGGTTGTTTTACCCGGCATTTATTGGAGGCCTGGTGCATATCATAGGCCTGGCGTTTATTGTCTTGCAGTGTTACAGACACTGCACTTATTGGAGGCCCAGTGCTTATTAGAGGAAATACGGTATATCCAATGGCATAGTCCGGTATGCTGGTATGATGGAAAAAACCTTAATTTGGCCCGATTTCTCTGGACTTACCCCCCTGGAGTTTTCTGGAATTCCAGATGTTAGGGCTGTCCCCAAACCTTTTTTCTATCCTTATTCTGTTATTGGATTCAGGCACATATTTAGGTCTGGGACCCCCACTATTTATTATCAAGTAAGTCCGTCTTCTTCCATGCAAGTTGAAGAATCTTGTTATCAAAGTCATTAAATGGTATTGCATTGATTTTAAATCAATGTGCTCTAGTGGTGTTGTTAAACAAAACAAACTGTAACTTATGCATCGATCTTATGGCCACCATGCCTGGGACTTGTTTTTGCTATAATAAACTACGGCATCAACATATTGCTGTGATTATCTTGTTTTAGACGGTTTGTGATCACTTCAGAGAACTGGTTGTTCATCTGGTTTCTTCTTCAGTTGGTAACAAAAACATATGTATCCATGCCACACAGCAGGCCAATGAGAATTCAACATTGGCGTAAAACATAACATGGATTATGCAAAGTCGGATTGAGACAACCCATTTAGTTTTGGCATAACCTGTTGCACGAAACTAAGACTCGCATGAGCAACACATGAAGGAAACTATGGTTCTCGCAATGATCAGTGGCCGGCACGGAAGAGATTGTAAGAATTCTACACTGCCTAGTGATGCTTGTGCTATGTTTTGACAAAAGCATTAAAAACTAAATGATGCATTATTTCTGTCACATATGTCTTATTTATAGTAAAATGATTTCACAGAAAGTCACTGGTCATCATTTTGTTTTCTTTGATACACATCCACCAGCTGCGTTGTTGCTATGGTGTGATGAGTTTTATCAACCAGACCCACTACCATAAATGTGAGAAAATTGTATCAACACTGGCTTTACCACTGTCGTCTGCCCCTGCCAGCCTGAACCCTGCCGGCAGGATTTCGCTCAGTCAATTGTGTGCTTGCTTGATGTGGCTGTGTTGCATGATTGAACCATCTTGATGGATTCCTTCAACTGGTTGGGATTTGTCTCGTTCCAACCAGTGCACCACAACTGAGACATGCAAATAGTGACACATACACGCACACACTGAGATACATACACACCCTGTGACATATACACAACACACACACACACACACACACTGTGACACATACACACACACTAACATATACACAGTGACATACACATCTTCCAACGCCTATGATCATGACTGGTCAAAACTTGTCACAAGTATATTTGTAAATTTAATAATTTACGAGGGATATAACCTTGATAATAACTGGTGACTTTTTTTTTTACTCTCCATTTTATTTACACAAAAAATGACGTGTCTACATTTTAAAGTATTCTAAATGTTTGTTTTCGAGAAAAAAAACTTGTTAAATAATACATCATCCCATTCTTTAAGAATATCGATTAGCCTACGGTAACATGGGTTGGATTTAGCAGTTGGCTAGCAATTTGCTAGCAATGTGTTTATTTGTACTGTACTAAAAATGAAAAAAAAAAGAGAGTAAAGTTTGTTTTATTTAACGACGCCGCTAGAGCACATTGATTTTTTATCTTATCATCGGCTATTGGACGTCAAACATATGGTCATTCTGACACTGTTTTTAGAGGAAACCCGCTGTCGCCACATAGGCTACTCTTTTTACGACAGGCAGCAAGGGATCTTTTATTTGCGCTTCCCACAGACAGGATAGCACAAACCATAGCCTTTGTTGAGCCAGTTATGGATCACTGGTCGGTGCAAGTGGTTTACACCTACCCACTGAGCCTTGCGGAGCACTCACTCAGGGTTTGGAGTCGGTATCTGGATTAAAAATCCCATGCCTCGACTGGGATCCGAACCCAGTACCTACCAGCCTGTAGACCGATGGCCTGCCACGACGCCACCGGTACTAAAAATGGTGCATTTAAAAACATTAAACTTAAGTTTATCAAACAAAATCGGGATGAGGAGAGTCGTACGCCCTTACTCTACCCAACTTACATTATTAACACGTTCAGCTTACATACTTTTAAAGAAAAGTATTTGACGTGCCTCTATCCAATTAAATGTCCAAGCACGCAGTCCTGGGAACGAAAAAGAAGAAGTTTGTTTTGTTTGACGACACCACTAGAGCACATTGATATATTAATCATTGGCTATTGGATGTCAAACATTTGGTAACTCGTAGTCAATAGAGGGAACCCACTACATGTTCTTAATACAACCCGGGCTCTTTTATATGCACCTTCCCAAAGACAGAAAAACATATATCACGGCCTTTGACCAGTGCAAAAAACCCCAATCAGTTGAACGGATCCACTGAGGTGATTCGATCCTGCGACGCAAGCACCTCAAGCGAGCGGTCAAACGACTGAGCTAAATCCCGCCCCTCCTGGGAACAAAGTCCATCTGCCTCGACTACCTCTCCAGGACAGAGAGGTGGGTTGGGCAAAAAGTGATATGGCTTTATTTGGTTAATTAGTGATCTATAATTGACAAATTAGTGGGTGTACTTTTTAATAAAAATAAGTTTATGGTCGTCGTTCTAATGTTTTAAATATTTCGGACGACGAATTTGACGGCCCTTTCAAGTAAAAATGTAAGCAAACATGTAGACCAATTTTGATGACACGACCTAATGAAAACTAATTACATGCCCACCCATCGACCTACGGGTTGTAGTTTGGCATGGATGGCATGGCAGTTCTGAATGAATTAACGAAGGAGTGAATGCTCATCGACACCCCAGCACACAAACACTCATGACACCCAGCACACAAACACTCATAACGTTCAGCTTGTGCTGTATTATGTATGTATACAGGTCTGTATTCTAAAACTCATGAATATTTGCACATGACTGTATTACAAAATATTCATGAATATTTCTATATGACTGCATTCCAAAACATACATGAATATTTGTACGCCCTTAATTTTCTAGTCTATCTAGCCGCGCTGTTCCTGACCACTTAGTAACAGCTGTTATATATATATATTTTTTTTATTGACGTGTTGAGCACTTTATTGAGTGTGCCGTACTGTTTTGTTAGTGCTTACTGGCATGTATGGACACCTTTGTACAACACACAGTTTTATACCCCGGGCGAGCGTAACGTCGTAAAACGATCTGTTTGTGTTTGCATTGGAGAACTATCGGGCATTGTGATTCACAAAATGGGATTCGTGTTCCCTTCGTGCAGACACGACAGACAAATTGGCTCTGATCTAAGAACCGTCTTAGCAACACGGATTAAGTTTTTACGCACGGGATGATAACAGTGGCGTGAGTTATTTAGTATACCTTACACCATATACATAATATGCTGTAGGCCAAAATAGAAAAGTAATTATAAAATCTGATCTGGGAACTGATTTTCGCAACAAGGGTTAATGTTACATCCAGGCATATTGGTGGCGTGACGTGACGTGAGTTGTTTCTTGTATCGTATTTACGTGTATGTCATAGGCAGTCGTAAGATGACAGCAATGGAGTGGGGGGGGGGGGGGGGGGGGGGGAGCTTTATATATTAATTTGATTTTCAACGGGGTGGGTGGGGTGGTCAACAGATTATTTCAAAGTTGGGGAGGCAGTGCCCCTTCCACCCACCCGCTTCCGGAGCCTATTTATGTATTTTACATAAATAATTATAAAACTTCCATAAGTTATGTTATACGCCCTAACATAGTAATATTATATAAAGTTTACTGTTAAATATATATAATATATACATGTATATATAAATTGTATTGATATTAAGATGTACGTTTATTCATTGATTAATATACTTATAAAAAATACATTATTCTCCTAACCTAATTACCATATCATTATGAGTTAAGATGTATTACTTCACATACCATTCTCCTTCTAACCTACAGCGATTAGTTAAGGTGTATTACCTCAAATGAAAGTGATTTACCATGCATTGTGCAGCACAGGGCATTCAGTGCGACCTAGGTTTAAACTTAGGCATTAGAACACCGAATCTTACCGATTATTAGAACACCGAATCTTACCGATTATTAGAACACCGAATCTTACCGATTATTAGAACACCGAATCTTACCGGTTATATAAAGCGATACACACTCGGGCTTTAACTTCTTTTCACACAGTGAGATATACAACATGTAATAAGTTCAGTGGTAGACCGAGAGCGCTCGTCTGACGTGTGATGGGTAGTGGGATCGATCGCCCTCGGTGTCAGCTTTTTATTTCGTTACAGTTTGTGTTCCATTTAACTGATAGGACCGTTTTCACCTCGACGCGGGCGCAGTTACCAAAAACCACGCCGCAAATATTATTTGTTTTGTTTATATGCCTGTTTTCCTTGCCCGCGGCACTCCAAAAACATTATATATGGGAACGTACATATGTCAAAGGTTAAATAGATTACATTGACGTCATTGATTTTATCATAAAGATCACTAAAACGAACGTAGATTAAGCTTGTGCTGTAATATATGCCAAACTAGCGGTTTTCTGGGATGTAATGTTATATAGTTAGGAACGTTTCCGTGGAAACACTACAGCCACCCATCCTTTCATCAAATAACAGTTTAAACTGGCCTCTGAAAATTGCGAGAACGATAGTTTCGTTCGTGCGTAGCTCAGGCAGATATATTTTTGCGTAATCTATTCTTCGTTCTCGCATTAGGTATATTACATTATTTAGGCTACATGGACATAAACACTTAAGCAAAAAGGAAATTGGTTACTTTAATTCATGCTTATTTTTGTGCAACTCGTAAATGGATTACACAAATTTTCCAATTCTGAAAGGCCTGCGGGTTAGATAGGTTTTGGTTCCACAGCACTTTATATATTCTAAAGACCACAATTTGTTAATATTCTAATAGCCACGAGAACAATGCACGTGACAGACCTCTATTTTATGTACTTTAAGTAAACTCTGAACTTCATTGTACTCAGGTTTCCAACACCGACATCAGAATCGCACAATGATCCAGAATTGATTTACGATATTAATTGGTAACGGTTCACTCCCTCCAAATTTGTTAGCACCCTGCATACATTGTGATTATATGCACCAGTGTCTACTGAACAGCGGCGATCACAGGTAGGCCTAGTGTATATAGACCTAGAGTGTAGTAGATATTCACAACTTAATAGGTAAATCACACCGTTAGGAAAAACAATCTCCAGTCGCCAAATATATTTAGTTCTTGCTGAGTGTTCTCTTGGTTTTTGTGTAATTAAACACGTGTAATTGAGCCCGGTCGAGGTGGAGTGATTCTTTGTGGAATGAGTCGCTATGGCCACTCGATAAACAAGTTAATTGGCTTCCTTATTAGGTGGATTACCGCTGGCTTTCTTCTTTAGCCCGATTATTACAAAAGGTGGATTTTTTTTTTTCGTTCTACATTCTACATGGTTTTAGTATTGGCACATTGCCATAGGATATTTATGTGGATAACCAGTCACATTATGCATGCAGAATGGAATATTTTTTGTATTGGTATTTTAAAATACGTGAGTAATATATATTTAAAGTATATTTTGGTATATAATAAATAAGAACGTATCGCAAATATATAATATACAAATATATATGTCAGTACTGATATTGTATTTTATAAATATATTTACACAGGTAGAAAAATAATATATAGACTGACTGACTCACTCACTGACTGACTGACAGACACACAGACACACATATATTATACATGTAGGGACGCTAAAAAATGGCATAAAGGTAAAGCACATTTGATAAACAGATATTTTTATGTTTTTTTTGTTAATCATTAGTTTGTTTTAAGTGCCTACTTCTTTAATGATTATACTTAGTTGTTAAACAGTTTCATTCGCATACAATCATTTACGATTTAGGCCTACGTCGAAGCACAACTCTTCTGTTCGTTTTTGTTTTTGTTTTCCTTTCATGGGTTAGGGGGTTTGTAGCTTAATTGTAGCTCGCCTCCCTTCCCGACTGGTATTTCGGATAGGATTCGCGATCAATATTTTCTATAACAGTAGGCTACTGTCTATGATGAGAGAAAACACTTTGCAAATTGGATATTTTTGAGTAAATTATGCGAAGATTATATTTGGGATCAGTGACTGTAGGTATTCATCACACATACACGTAAAAACAGCGGGACGTGGCACGTGTAACGTTGATTATACACCTTAACCTTAACTCTCATGACCAGCTCGCATTCATCTACAATCGATTTGATACTAATCCGTTTGCGACACGCAAATTTTCAATATCTTATATTTAAGCAGCAAAGGCTTCCGTGTCAACGCGTTCTCTACAAAACTGGATTAATACAGCATTAAACAGTTCAGCACGCCTCGTTGTAAGCCATACCGCGCCGTCAAACGGGATAAATCAATTAAAGATGAAACTTTATTTATGGGGAGAGACCCTCGTATATTGTTATACCTACTTTCCATTAGAACATTTTAATTAAAGGTAGACGGCTACGATCTCAAAGTTACAGGTTATATTTCGCTATTTTTACATTTATTTCTGATAAATGACTACATATTAATCGATTCCACACATATGATCTCGACATAATTAACTGAGGAATGTCGCAATTTTAATGACCTGACATAACGTTACGGAGTGTTCGCCTCAATGGGCGTGATCTAGCTCAGTCGGTAGAGAGCTAGACCGAATATTTCTGTCTCTGTAAAGCTATTTCATATTTTATATCAGTGCCGATAATTAATAAATCAATGTGCTCTTGTGGTGTCTTTAAACAAAACAAACATATTCGCCTCAATCAGTCGGTCGTCCCTAAAAGATTCTCCACTATTTTTTCTAATAGTAAATTAAATGATTTGGTTGCAATTGTTTATGGGCATATATTAGTTGAAGGTATAATGTTTATATTTCAAAGCATAAGTTAATACAATAATTTTAATGGGAAGCCGCCATTCTGCAACTTTGAAACAACACAAGTGTAATTTTGCGTACCTCATTTTTCAACAGCCCATTATATTTAGCACATAAATGGGTTACGCCAAAAAGAAATGGGTAAAATATAAGAAATTAATAGTATATTTTTGCGTAACCCCCCCATCAATGGTTTACGCAAACGGGGTCATGGATTTGGCTGTAAACAGTAACAAGTACCAACATAATATAATCTACACCCGAAGAACCTATATTTGTAACGATTATATCGATTGGTCTATCGTGTAATCACTGATGCGCGAATGAGCGGAAACACAGTGACGTTTAATGTCCATCAACAACGATGGGTGGGTTAAGATAGAGACTGCATAATGTATCCAGCAACATATATCTGCAAGCATGGGCTTCTTTAAAGTGTTTCTTTAAACCTACAGGTGCAGCTGATAATAAATACAGTATAACTAATATTTAGGATTCTTGGTTTGTTTTTTCAGATTGGTTTAAAACAGTTGGTTCTGGCTGTAAAATAAATCGACAAGTAGATGGCAACTCAGAAATCGCCCATCGCCAAATCGCCCACCGGCAAACAGACCGACGCCAAGGCATCAAAAGGAGCAAAAGTCAAAACTGGCGCGAAAATTACAGACGAGACAGACGAGGTTCAAAAGGCAAGGGCTGACGCCTTAAAATTGGCAGACGATTTGACGCCAGACGAATCATTCTTGGCAGTATCACCAGAAGAACATGAATCATGGGAAAAAATGATGGAAACAAGAAAAAATGAAATTGCTCAACGACAGGAAGAATTTGAAAAATGGCTGGACAATATGACAAAAAGAAGAATGTTCGCGTATTCCAAACTGAAAAAGATAGAAAAAATCTCCAGAGAAAGGACGCAGTACTACGAAGAGATGAGGAAACACTTGCATAAAGCAATGTCTAGTCATACGGTGACGTCTAAAAGCTAAATCTGTGATGTTAGTTAATTAATATTCAACGAAGCTAGTCTAGCCTACTGAAATAAGACAAATGATTAGTCATGGCCGGAGCGAATTACTGACCTTCCAGGCAACCAACATTTTAATAATACTAATGCGAAGTTTTAATGAACATCAACTTATCAACAGTCACTAGATGACGAATATCTGCAGGCTTGTCAGCCTAGACCATTACATATAGTCTAGCCTCGTCATTGATAATAGTTTAATGTTCAAGAGATGGTGGTCGTGACTGATGCAATTATTCGATGGAAATGTACGTTCAGGACCTGATTCAAGTTACGATGGGTGTTTCTCATGATGGCAGCGCTAAAAGATCTACGGAGATAACAATATCCTATAGGTCAACCCCGACTCGTACCAAGAATTCAATGACAGTGTTTATTTCGTAGAAAGCTAATGCACTGGTCAATATCGTCAAAGGATATTTTAGGTTAAAATATTGGAACACTATATTGTTGTTAAAAATGGAAACAGTACAGGAATGAGTTTGAGGAAACCGTAAACAGTCAAAAGAGGAGACGTTTGACAAGTTATGAATTCAGGTGGTGCTGAAATATGAACCGCCCCCAACCTTTAGAAATTTGACATTGTCCATTATTTCATATGCTTTCAAATAAATTTGTAAATAAAAGTATTTTCATTATTATTATTTCTAGGGACAGAAGTAGCCCGATCAGTTGTTTGATAAGCGTTTGCCAAGAAAGTGCAATGGACTTTCCTCCGTCCCAAAACCAGGCGCGTGTGCAAGGGGTGGGGGATTCTGGGCTTCAGAAACAGTTCCCCTGCCTCATCATGGGTAATATTTGAGATGGTATGGGGGAGGGGGGAGGTAGATTACGTAGATCAATTATTTCTATCGTTGTGGTCATCTTCGATATATCTGATGAAAAGAAATAAGGGAACAAATTATAACAGCAAATATTAACTGTAACCCAGTGAACTGTGTTATTTACATTCAATCCACATTCCTGACATTCAATCCCGACATCGTTGTATTAAGAAGTTTATTTTGTTTAACGACACCACTAGAGCACACTGATTTATTAATCATCGGCTATTGGATGTAGAGCGTTTGGTAATTTTGACATAATTTAGAGAGAATAGTTAGAGGCTGAACATCAACCCTCACACACAGTCCAAAATTCTATTCGACAAATTTAATTAGGTAGAAATGAACAATGACTTTATAAGGCTACAATACAAGTCTAAAATTTATAATATTAGAATTTGAATCTAATTACAGCATGGGCGGCGATTGGTGACGGGTAAACCATAAAAATGAAGCTGTTTTTGCTATTACCTAATTTACACAAAAATCGCTCCATCATTCCTAGAATCCCCCCATCTCTACCCCCCCCCCGGAAAAACCCCCACACAACCCCCCCCCCCCCCCCATACAAAAACAAAAAACCCAAGAGAGACAGAGATAGTGAGAGACAGAGACAGAGAGAGAGAGAGAGAGAGAGAGAGAGAGAGAGAGAGAGAGAGATATAGGAGGGGGGGGGGAGAGACAGAGACACGGGCCAACAGAGACAGAAAGGATACAGAGTGAGTTGGTGTAGTAGCATTACACCTCCCAACTGAGCTGTTAAAACTCACTCGGGAGTGACTGGGATATGAACTCAGTACCTACCAGCCTTAATGACAGTGGCTAAAGCACTACACGACTGAAAGCAATTGACTTAATTACGGTTATATGGCATCAAACATATAGTTAAGGACCATACAGATGAGAGAGGAAACCTACTAGTACAATAGTAAGTCCGACTATAGCAAACCAAACACAGTGAACATTCCAATGGATTTAGCTCAATCGGGTCATAGGATCGAACCACCTCGGTAGACACAATAGGTTTTTTTAACCTATCCCAACCACTGCTCCATGACTGGTATATCAAAGGCTGTGGTATGTACTGTCCTGTTTGTGGAAAAGTGCAGAGAAAAGATCCTTTGCTGTTAATGTAAAAATGTTGCTGGTTTCCCCTATGACTGTGACAATTATGAAATGTTTGACAACCAATAGCCAATGATTAATTAATTGATGTGTTACCATTAAACAAAACAAACTTTAACTGTCCAAACCAGCATCTCTATATGTAATACGGATTTCTGTGTAAACTGTCACAATCTCAAAAGCTTGGGTGACATCTGTATAATCCAGCACCCTGTATATACCAGGGTGACATCTGTATAATTCAGCACCCTGTGTATACTCGGGTGACATCTGTATAACCCAGCACCCTGTGTATACCAGGGTGACATCTGTATAATCCAGCACCCTGTATATACCAGGGTGGCATCTGTATAATCCAGCACCCGACATCTGTATAATCTAGCACCCTGTGTATACCAGGGTGGCATCTGTATAATCCAGCACCCTGTGTATACCAGGGTGACATCTGTATAATCCAGCACCCTGTGTATACCAGGGTGACATCTGTATAATCCAGACAATAGTAACATATGTGGCTAAAACTCCTACCTGCAGTATATCAATTGACATAAATGCCACGGATATAAATACCACCACCCCTCACTCTTAAAGTGAATCAGAATAAATTGGGGGTCAAGTTACTCATTTTTGAGATAACGGGTAGCATCTATGACTACCCTAGTTCTGCATAAAATTCAAGAACTTTCTTTTTACAGGTACCCCATACATGTTTCAAGCAAAAGGCTACTCGACAATGGTACCAGATGAAATAAAATTGCATAAATGTTTTGGCACAGATGAAACTATTTTTTTTTACAACCAACACATTCACATTTATTACCAATCACAGGACTTGTGGTGTTCATTTCTCTATCAAAAGTTGGGTGCACCTCAACTTTGACCCAACCGGAAGTTATTTGGTTTAGTACTACCTATATATGCACCATCCCATAGACAGGATAGCACATAAGGATTTACAAAGAACTCCATTTATAACACATAAACTGAAATTCTGCTATTTTGGTCATGTCTGTTTATTTTTAAAATTCCTAATTTACAAAGTCAGCCCATGTCAAGAGTGAAAAGCAAAGAGTGTATAAAATACAGAATTGGTAATTGTAAGGAAGCATAAGAAAAAATAAACTGTACTACTACACCAATTATGCTGTTATGCCACATCGGAAAAAGTATTAGAAAGTAACTTGGTTACAGACAATAATAATACAAAATTATTTAACTTAATAGGTAAAACAATTAAATACACATATGAAAAGCGTATAAATATAAAAACCCACAGTATTCATACATTAATAATGTATTTCTGAACAAAAATAAAAACTATTACATGTAACTGGAAACAAAATTAAAAAATAAACTCTTTTTAACAGAGGAAAAGAATGATTAAAGAAAACTATAGACAATTGGTTTTTTAGGAGTTTTGTTCTACTGGCAATCTACTGCATTGTATTAAAACCTCCAAGCTACATTCAACGACGTGACAGTTACACATTTTGATTTGTACTGAAAATCTCCTATCATTTATACTGACAAATGATACATATTAAACCCAGTGTTTGATTTCATTTTGAAAGACATGAATTTTCTTTTATTTAAATGCATTTATTAAAGTGCTAACATGTCTCAAAGGGACTATCCTGAGTTTTCAACCCTAGCAAAAGTTCTGTTTGTTCCCCACAACAAAATAAACACACATTCTTCTTTCCCCAGTTAATTTTAAAACACTATTTTACCATAACATGCTTTAAATATGAAGCATTATACAAATAAATACATTTGGAATGACCTTTGGCCTAACTATTTCAAATTTCGTTTGGCCGTTGGAAGAAAAAAAAAAATTGTGCATAAAAAATTATTTTGGACAAAAATCAATTTTGAGATTCTACTAAACCCTATGATGTCCAGGAATACATCATCTATAGAGATATTCAAATTCTAAACAAGAAAATGTATTTCCTGAAAACTCTTTAGAATGGTTTCAAACTCAGGATAGACCCTCTAAATACATAAAACTTCACATTTATAACAATGTACTGCTGTCTGCCAAGGCTAAAACTCTGAATAAATAAAATATCTATAGAGTGAGTAAGTGGTCATCACTCTATGTCCCAAGACCAGTTTGGCCAAAACACACCAAAGCTGGGTCTGTGTCTGGATCGGTTAAACGCGACACCACACAATACGAGTGCATTGTACGAGTTAAAAGGTGACACCACACAAAATGAGTGCATTGTACAAGTGTACAACTCTCGGGTGACAAGACACACATTACAATTTCATCAGCTGCCATGCAATCTGCCATTCTCATATAACACACCAGTATTGCGTGGTGTCTGACACTGTCAAAATATAGTGCATGTTCTATGTTATCTGCTACCATATCTGTAACTGCTGCCATACTCGTATAACACACCAGTATTGCGTGGTGTCTGACACTGTCAAAATATAGTGCATGTTCTATGTTATCTGCTACCATATCTGTAACTGCTGCCATACTCGTATAACACACCAGTATTGCGTGGTGTCTGACACTGTCAAAATATAGTGCATGTTCTATGTTATCTGCTACCATATCTGTAACTGCTGCCAGCACTGGCACACTGTTTTGTCTCATTTGATTCAGTGTGTTTCTTTTTCAACTGGTACCATACTCATCAGTGTGTTTTTGTCCATTATTGAGCACTATTAAATAAACCAATTCTGATTAGTACTGATTAAGTTTAAAAACTAAAACATAAATTAGTTTTCATGACAATATCAGAAATACTGACCTTTGAAGAAAATGCTTTAATACCACCAAACACTATTTACTGAGCAGATTTCTGGTGTGTATAGGGAAGATTTCTGGTGTGTATAGGGAAGATTTCTGGGCCCAATTTTACAAAACATTGTAAGCCTATTATAGTACAACAAATATAGTTAGAAATACACATATTTCATTTTCTTTTATCTTTAAAATGCTCCATCTTCTGTAATGAAGCAATTTTCTGCATGAAATAGATGCCAAACACATGTAAACACATGACCGGTATAACTGCTAGTATCAGACGTAAACATACAATGTTTAGTGAAATAGGCCCCTGGTCTATAAGGGATGATTTCTGGTGTCTATGGGATGATTTCTGGTGTCTATGGGATGATTTCTGGTGTCTATAGGATGATTTCTGGTGTATATGGAATGATTTCTGATGTCTATGGGGAAGTGCATGTAAAAGATTCCTTGCTATTCAGCAGCACTGACCGTCTGCACAACCAATTGCTAATGTTTATATAAACCGGCTACAAGGTTTAGTTTGTGGCTAATAAAATGGTCTTTAAATTAACCACTTTTAAAGGAAATACTCTTCATATTTGAAAATTGGCTAAAACAAAACTCTGTTCCAATGTGAGTCCTGTATACTTCAGCAGACCTACGCTCTAGACCATGTTAAATAAAATAAAAACAATTTATTTAACAATATCACTGGTGTATATTGATTACTTAATCACTGGCTGTTGGATGCATATACAGCATATTGGTCATTCTGATACAGCATATACAGCATATTGGTCATTCTGATACAGCATATACAGTATATTGGTCATTCTGATACAGCATATACAGCATATAGGTCATTCTGATACATAGTCTCCTGATGAACACCACTATATTTTTTATTACCAGCAAAAGTTCTTTTATATGCACTTTCCCATGAGCAGGACAACACATACCATGGCTGTTGATATCATATACCAGTCACTGGTTGGAATGGGAAAACCCCAACAAGAAGATGGGTCCACTGAGGGAATTGGATTCTGTAACCCAAACTCCTCAGTAGGGTTTCCACGAGTGCCGAGTACTCGGGCATGAGCCGAGTCTAGCAAGATTTGAGTCTGTGAACAGGACTCAAGTACCCGTGCAAGGAAGAGCACTCTCATTTAATTAAAATACTTAAAAACCCTAACGTCACTTTGCTATATGCTTGCCTCCGATTACATTATAGGGCTATGAGACATGGAGGGGAACAACAGTCAAATGTGTGGAATGCAATACAATGACATGGTTTGACATCCAATTTCAGCACTGGAATTAATAAGCATAATGCTATTTTACTTTATTCCTTAGTCTAGTCTATCTTTATCATTTAGTGTAAATGTTGGGTACTCGGGTCTGAGTCGAGTTTGACCCTCGAGTGTTCAAGTATTCAAGTATTCAATATTTTGCACTCAGGTAAGATTCCACACCCAACAACAATATTAGGACACCAAATTTTAAAACACTGACTGAATGAGAATTAAAATAAGTATTTTAAGGCATACCCGGTATATTCCAAAAGTTGTGGTAGGTGCTGCCCCACAATCAAGTGCACCATGGGTCAATATTGTATCACTGAATTACCCCTATTTACTCAACATCCGATTTTCTAGGAAATACAGTTTGTATCAGTATATATATATATATTGTAAAATAGTTTTCTAGTAAATACAGTTAGTATCAGTATATACATTGTAAAACAGTTATTACAGACAAAATTGTATCTTTGCACAAAACAAGGACAAGAAACGCAGTTAATTAATAATTATTTTAACATGTTATTTAATGAATTCTAATAAAGATCCCTACCACACTGGGTGACAAGTGTATGATTTGTAAGCATAAACATGTAGTGGTATGTGTATGACTAGACATAGTAATCATTTGACACATTAATCACTAGACATAGTAATCATTAGACACATTAATCACTAGACATAGTAATCACTAGACACATTAATCACTAGACATAGTAATCGCTAGACACATTAATCACTAGACATAGTAATCATTAGACATAGTAATCACTAGACATAGTAATCGCTAGACACATTAATCACTAGACATAGTAATCATTTGACACATTAATCACTAGACATAGTAATCATTAGACACATTAATCACTAGACATAGTAATCGCTAGACACATTAATCACTAGACATAGTAATCCCTAGACACATTAATCACTAGACATAGTCATCACTAGACACATTAATCACTTGACATAGTAATCATTTGACACATTAATCACTAGACACATTAATCACTAGACACATTAATCACTAGACATAGTAATCACTAGACACATTAATCACTAGACATAGTAATCACTAGACACATTAATCACTAGACATAGTAATCACTAGACACATTAATCACTAGACATAGTAATCACATTAATCACTAGACATAGTAATCACTAGACACATTAATCACTAGACATAGTAATCATTAGACATAGTAATCATTAGACACATTAATCACTAGACATAGTAATCAATAGACACATTAATCACTAGACATAGTAATCATTTGACACATTAATCACTAGACATAGTAATCATTAGACACATTAATCACTAGACATAGTAATCACTAGACACATTAATCACTAGACATAGTAATCACTAGACACATTAATCACTAGACATAGTAATCACTAGACACATTAATCACTAGACATAGTAATCATTAGACACATTAATCACTAGACATAGTAATCATTAGACACATTAATCACTAGACGTATTAATCATTAGACACATTAATCACTAGACGTATTAATCATTAGACACATTAATCACTAGACATAGTAATCATTAGACGTATGAATCATAAGACATTTTTTGAATGGTGTCAAGCAAATCAAAATGTGTAAATCACTAATAAATGTGATTAATAAGTAAATCACTAATAAATGTGATTAATAAGTAAATCACTAATAAATGTGATTAATAAGTAAATCACTAATAAATGTGATTAATAAGTAAATCACTCAATAACTGAAAAGTGAATCACTAGACCAGTGGCAAGTGAATCACTAGCAATGTCGATTAACAAACAAATTTCTAGATAATATGAAAGTGGCAAATGAATCACCAGATAATGTGCAAGTGGCAAATGAATCACTAGATAATGTGCAAGTGGCAAATGAATCACTAGATAATGTGCAAGTGATAAATGAATCACTAGATAATGTGCAAGTGGCAACTGAATCACTAGATAATATGCTAGTGGCAAATGAATCACTAGATAATGTGCAAGTGGCAAATGAATCACTAGCAAATGTGTGATTAGCAAACAAGTTTCTAGATAATGTGCTAGTGGCAAGTGAATCACTAGATATTGTGCTAGTGGCAAATGAACTGCTAGCAAATGTATCGGTGGCAAGTGATAAACATGTGAATGGCAAGTACCTGACCAGCAAGTTTACAAATGACAAATGCACAAACACCAACTACAAATGACAAGTTTATTGTCACTCACATGCCTAGCTGAGTTATAACTGTAGTAATAAAGGATCAGTATAAACTGAAGTATGGCTTTTCTCTTTTTAATCTGGGCCGATACTGATAAAACTGTTTATTTAGTCAACACTATAGCTAGGTTAGAAGTCATTAAGATGGACTGAATAACAACAAAAACAAATCACAAATATTAATGTAAGTTTATTTAATATATTTAAACTTTCACATTTTGAATACGATTAGTTTCTGGGTCTATTAAAATTATCAAATGAATCTTGTACATAGTGTAGCCCCATTTTGAGTCTATCTAGGCTACCAAATTAACTTTATTAATATATATATTTATATATTAAAATATTTGTGCTTCTTCTTTTACTTCTTTCAGTATATAATAAAACTTTATAAGCAGGGTTGTTGAACTTTGTAAGCTACAATCTCAATTATATTTTGATTATTTAATCTGGATCTTATTGTCAAACTGCTTTAAAAATACATTTCTTCATTACAGTAATACATATACGTACATCTACAGATGAACTAATTTTCTACTGACAACATTTGTTGAAAGCAAATTATTAATTTTTTTTTTTCAAAATGGTTTAGTTTCAGGCTGTGCAATGTACAACATGATGTCATTTCAGCTGATATACAATATACAATTAAAAATTAAAACAAATACCAAAAACAAAAACCAAACAAACAAAACACCAGCATTGGGTCAGTCCATCTTCATTTTACTGATTATTCCTATCAAATATAAAGCAAGTGTTTTTAAAATCCAAAGAAAATGGTAAAACTCCTCTAAACCGAACACCCTTAGGACCAAGTAAAAACTCCAGTTTTAAGAGGTATTCGGTTTAGAGAGGTTCTCTTATGCACAGATATTTAAAAAGGGACCGTGAAAAACGTCTGGTTTTGAGCAAATTCCGGTTTACAGAGGGTCCGGTTTTGAGAGGTTTCAATGTACAAGACAAAATAAAGTGTTTACCGGTAAGGCATTTTATCAGATCCAATCTATAATTAAAGTGTTTACCGGTAAGGCATTTTATCAGATCCAATCTATAAATAAAGTGTTTACCGGTAAGGCATTTGATCAGATCCAATCTATAAATAAAGTGTTTACCGGTAAGGCATTTGATCAGATCCAATCTATAAATAAAGTGTTTACCGGTAAGGCATTTGATCAGATCCAATCTATAAATAAAGTGTTTACCGGTAAGGCATTTGATCAGATCCAATCTATAAATAAAGTGTTTACCGGTAAGGCATTTTATCAGATCCAATCTATAAATAAAGTGTTTACCGGTAAGGCATTTTATCAGATCCAATCTATAAATAGCACCTAAACTGAGACAAAAACACCACCGTTATAATACAGTCACACCCACAAATAGGCAACTTCAACACTTCCTAATAATCTAGCACAGTACAAATCATATGAATACAGATGTTCTCCCTTGAATCAAACCGCCGGCCAAGCCAGGAGTCAGAACTCGCGAGCCATGCCAGGTGTCAGAACCGCCGGCCATGCCAGGTGTAGGAACCGCCGGCCAAGCCAGGTGTAGGAACCGCCGGCCAAGCCAGGTGTCAGAACCGCCGGCCATGCCTGGTGTCGGAACCGCCGGCCATGCCTGGTGTCGGAACCGCTGGACATGCCAGGTGTCGGACCCGAGGGAGACATGCCTCAACCTTCAATGCATGTAAGACAAGTTTCTAAGTTCTACAGATTTTCCATGGCATTGACTAAAAGAATCATTGATATGTACCTGTGTGGTTCAGGGCTTTTCCAATCATGGGTACATCCCGGTCCCTGAAATCAAACTATCTACTCACACAGGTGCACAAGGAATGACCATTTGTCTCCCATCCATTCAATGAAAATAAACAATATGTTGTACATACAAGCATATAAACAATTTATTATTATTATTTAAAAAAAATTAAACTATGAAATAAATAAATATCATCATATACAAAATACTTTCTCTATCAGAAAATGTTTTCTTATTTGCATGAACATTTTAAAAATCTCTATCCTATGCCAAGTTAAAGTTTGTTTTTGTTTAATGACACTACTAGAGCACATTGATTTATTAATCATCGGCTACTGGATGTCAAACATTTGGTAATTTTTACATATAGCCATAGAGAGAAAACCTGCTACACTTCTCCATTAATAGCAAGGGATCTTTTATATGTGCCATCCCACAGACAGGGTAGCACATACCACAGACTTTCATATACCAGTCGTGGTGCACTGGCTGGAACGAGAAATAGCCCAAGAGGCCCACAGACAGGGATTGATCCCAAACTGACCACGCATCAAGCAAGCGCTTTACCACTGGGCTACGTCCTGCCCCATCCCCCCCCCCCCATGCTAAGATGGTTATCTAATGTCATAAAATGCACGACAGATTTATTCCGTACAGGTTAATGTCTTAGCAACGGGTGGGAGAAAGAATTCTCTCATACTCAAAAAAACTGACTGTAAACTAGGTTCAACAAACAAAACAAACTTAACATTATTTTAAATTTCTGTATAATAATTTGTCAAGTACATAATTATGTAAATTACTGTATAATAATAATTTGTCAAGTACATAATTATGTAAATTACTGTATAATAATAATTTATCAAGTACATAATTATGTAAATTACTGTATGCAACATTATAATCATAATGAAGTGTAACAAGCAGTTTAGTAAATAAAAATAAAAATTCAACAAAATAAATATTTTCAATGTTTAAAAAGTAGAACACGACAGTGGCCATAATTACTAAAATATATTTAAAAACAAAAACAAAATATTAAAATTTTCAACATACTGTCAAACATTTTATAAACACACAATGTTATGTACAGCATTCTATGTCCAATTAAGACCACTCTTAAAATTGTCGGGGGTTTTTAAGTTGATTTTAAAAATGCATATTAAAAAACAGATCTATACAGAATTTTAGTCAAAATGGCAAAACTAAAAGTGAGAAAACATTCTTAAAAAGTAGTCTACCCTTTTTTTCCCACATACGATACAAACAAACAATATAAAATGTTAGACATCTCATATACAATGTTAGAAATCTCACATACCATGTTAGACATCTCAAATATCATGTTAGACATTTCACATACGATGTTAGACATCTCACGTACAATGTTAGACATCTTACCCACACGTTTAAGATGCATAAGCAATTTATACTTTTTCACATACATTTAGAATGTACATGTATTAATAAGCAATGCATTCTTGTTTCTAACCTACATTCAAAATGTGTAAGCAATTTACACTTTTCAACATACTAATTATACTAGTAAAATTGTATAAACAAGCAAGCTATAGACAAACTTGCCCACCATTAGAACCTAAAAAGAAACAAAGAATTTTTTACTTTGGTTATGAATGAAAAATTTAATACAAATCTTTACAGTGACAAAATGCACCATACATTAATACATCACATAAATAATAAATTAATTAATAATACTGACAATTCTTTGAACCTTATACTGTATATCCCCTAGTAAATTTTGATATTCAATGTTGCCACAAACAAAAGTGTAGGTATGTGTTTAGATTTTCCATCCTAGATGATGGTTTAGTTCACCCCAAAAATATTTTACTATTTTCTACACAAAACTGCCAGTTATTATTAAACATAATTCCCGAAGTATGCACCCATCCTGTTATTCATAACTGTAACCAATGATCGATTATAATAAAAAACCAAGAGGTTGGGTTCTAAAATTCACAATCGATTGTCACAGAACATGCTAATATTTAACTGTTCCAACAGTTTAAATGATGGAATTGATGTGAATATGCTGTGATTTGGGTATGTTTTTAAGTGTACCAGTATGTGAAGAAAAGAAATATTGACTACGTATTAAAGGTAAAACATTTAGTGATTTTAAACCCAACACAACAGATCATGATCTTTCTTAAGTATAATTCAAACCAATTGTATAATCAAAAGTTAATCGGCCGGTGCAAACAGATTATAACCTGTGATGAAATTCCAACAGATTACTGGTAACAGGTTTACATCAGTTTGAAGTTGCGTGACCAACAGGCGAACAGAATGATGGTTCACATGAATATTGTATATTGTCTACCTATATAAAACAGCCACCTATCTTAAAGGAACTCTCCCGAGTTTGCTGCATTCCAAGATGTTTAAAAGTTTGTTTTAACGACACCGCTAGAGAACATCGATTTATTAATCATCGGCTATTAGATGTCAAACATTTTGGTGATTTTGTCATAGAGTCTAAGAGTAAACTTGCTACATTTTTCCATTAGTAGCAAGGAATCATAGACAAAATATACCCCTGCCTTTAATATACCAGTCGTGGTGTGTAAGATGTTTGCGACTAGTAAAATCTTTTAACGACAAAAATTACAGATTAAATAGATTTTCTTGTTTAGAATATCAGTGTCTGTATATTCAATGTGTTTCTGATCTTCCTAATATTTGTAAACTACCCTAACTAGATTTGGTCTCCAAATAATTTCGTATGTATGAAAAAATACATACAAATGTATTTGTTAATAAAATGAAGTTTGACCCAGTCCAAACGCTAGGACGATCAGAAATACCTTTAAAATACAGCCACAATATATTTTCTTGTTTAGAATATCAGCGTCTGTATATTCAATGTGTTTCTCATCATTTTAATATTTGTAAGTAGCTCAAACTGGATTTGGTCTCCAAATAATTTTGTATGGACGAAAAATAAAATAAAGTTTGAGCTGGTACAAACGCCAAGATGATCAGAAATACCTGATATTTTATGCAAAAAACCCACAAAAATTTAATACCCAATTAAAGTCGATAAAAACGATCTTTTAATTGGCAAAATTTTAACTCAGGATAATCCCTTTAAGAGGATATGGTTTGACACACTCTTTGGTAACCACTTTTGGTACGAGCTTCACAATAAACTAACTTTTACAATGTGATAGTTTTGCGTACTAGATTGTTCTATACGTAGTAAATTTTTACATCATTCATGCATACTGAAGTCATACTTTCTTGTATTACTAAGTATCTCATGTACAATATTTGATTCCATGAAGGTTTACAGAATATTAAAAAAATAAAACATTTATGCATCAAGTGAAAATTATTTTACAAGGGACATAAACTTGATATAAAACCAATGAATTTAACATCTTTTACTTTATCAAAGAACAGTGTTTTAAACAATTTTGCCCAAGGCTAAAAATGCAGACTGACCAAAACAGATTCCCAAAAACCCCAGTATCACCCCCCATCCCCATGTGGAAAACAATTCAACTAAACATTTTGCATTTATTTTATGGTCTTACACACATTTTAAAAAAGTATACCATTAACTGACATCTAGTATTGTGAAATGTCCTTTCATTTAAGTCTTCAAAAGGTGTTACACTTCAGAGGGACAAATTTGTCACTTTAAAACATTTTGTATTTTTCATGGTATATAACCAGTTACTGCCTTAAGATATCAGCTTTATTCTGCTCAGATTGAATGACAAACGCTGCTCGTCAAGAGTCTTACAGCATTAATCATTCTAAACTTTACAAGATATAGCTGATGTCTTAAGGCAGTAACCAGTTATCCTAAAACAATGGCTACAAATGCACCACACAGTGATACATGTATTAGTGTTCATGGCTTTAACATTAATGGTGAGTAATAAACTGCTATCCTGAAATGATGTAGTACAGCAATTGCTTTCAATGTCACATTCACAGTAATTATCACTAAAATAAATGAGCAATACCGGGTGTGATAACGCAAGCATTTTTTTGCCACCCATTGCAAAAAATCGGTTTGAGTGACAAACGCAACAGAGAACGGGTACTTGCTTCAAAGCAAAAGGACTGATGTATGTAAGAATAATTATAATGCTTCCAGCCTCCCTTACACCACAAGTCATGGAGCAGCATTTATCATCAAATGCTCTGAGACGTAATGATCACGGCGTAGTAAGCTAATTACGCGCGTTTTGTAAAAACTGCATGAAGTCGTTTTTGTTCTCAACTGGCGTCCTGGTTGGCCGGCCTAGATCTGTCCGGTGGCCGAGACGGATGTCCACTTGTAGCAAGACCGGCCCCTCCGCACTGGCCAGCTGGTCCATGCACTCAGCTAGTTCATGTTCTGTGGTAGTTATCCATGCCTGAAGAGGTAAAATTAAAGAGACTGCCCTCAATGTGCTGCCTGTTTCACCAATACAATCACACACACACATAATTGCATTCTTATGTGCCACTAGCTTAACCAAATCCACCAATATATAATATATTAGGTAATGTTTACTGTACAATTTTTGTTTCTAATTCTTACAAAGTGTTAAGTATTAGATCAGGCTCCCAGAGAAATATTATTCTATTTAATGTACAGGTGCAATACGAGTCAGTTATTAGGCTTCACCAATATTACAAGGTCACATTGGTTTTGCTACATTCCTAATGAGTAATGGATGTAACTGTTCATATTCATCACTTCACATTTGTGATATATGTATCGACTTTGCTATCATTTGTTACACCTCTATTTGAAGGTTGAAAAAGAACACCTGAACACATCACCTGTTTGTATCCACACGCCTGAGCAATGTTCCTGAAGGAGAACGTGTTGTTCGGTCCTGACAGTGTAGGCTGACCCCCCACCGAATCGTGCGCGCCGTTGTTGAACACTATATGCTTAAAATTTGTCTGATGGCTCTGGCCAATCGTTGCCATGGCACCCATATGCATAAGAGCGGCACCATCTCCATCCAGACAAAATACCTGCAAGATTTAAATACACACCTGATGTAAATATACAATAGAGAAATGGGGAAAGCGAGGGAAATCTGCTGCCATCACAGCTACTCCTAACGACAAAGCTGCAAGGGATCTTTTTAATTTATTTGCATTTTACCCATATACAGGACACTACATACCTTGGCCTTTGATGTACCAGTTGTGAGACACTGGCTGGGACTGGGAAAAAACCTACATCCATAGAGGGTGATCGATCCTGTGACATACCATATCTCAAGCGAGTGCTCAACTAAAACATACTACAATTGCATTTAAACATGGTTGTTTCACTGACCTTTCTGTCGGGTTTCTGCTTGGCGATACTGAAGGCGATGGACGAAGCGTACCCCATAGATCCAACCGTGAGGAAGTCCCTGGCATGTCCACTACCTTTCTTCGCTCTGTGCAGAAAACAGTAAAATTAGCACAATGTATAACACTGTTTCAGTTTGTATACCAGGTCTGTATATACTTAAGAGCCATTATTTGTAAGCTCCTGGGTTTAATAGAAGGAAAAGGAAAGGTTTTTCAACAAGCATTCTGAGAGTACTGCTAAAAGCATACATGTCCCCTACCAGACCCAAGAAAGTAACTCTGTCAAAAATAGGTAAATTGTCATGAACGTCAAACATGATCTGTAACTATACATTAATAAGGCTATACACAAAATGTCAACTCAATAACTTGAAACACTGTGAAACGAAAAACTACTAGGGGACTAAAAACAGATTCATTGACATGCCATGTAACCTTTTGATAATGATTTAGAAAAAAAAAAAAAAAAAAAGAAAAGAAAAAAATGTTTTTTTTTAAACAAGATAAACAAGAGTACCGGTGAGGTACAAGATACGCCCATCAGGACTTTGATGAAAAACCATATCTATGATTCATTTCTAATTATGTGAAATTTTTGCAATGGGATGGATGAACAGTTTGTTTTGGACCAACCACCATCCCAAGTTGTTCTTACATGTGGTTTGATGGTCCTGTATATATCTGTATGCAAGATATGATCAGGACAAGGATTTACTGTTATGTGCAGTAGACTGTGAAAAGTAGGTCACAGTGACATTGTAATAGTATGAGACACACTGCCATCCCAAGCTGTTCCTACAGGTGAGGTTTGATGGTCCTGTGTACATCTGTATGCAAGATATGGTCCAGACAAGAAAAGTTAACAGACGGATAGACGTACTATACTACCCATCATAGATTGGCATATAAAAATGACTTGTACAGACAAACCTGTATTCAAAGAGTTCACGTGACAACATCCCCGTGGAACTGACGATTATATCATCACTTTCCAGTCGGTCAACAATCACCTTGAGGGCTTCTTCTCGCATCATCGGAAATCTATCAAATAATACACACAGCAAGTTAATTATTACACGGCTGATGCTAGTGAAAACAATGTAACAAATGTAACCTTTTGAGCAGGCTTGTACCCAGGAGTGGGGGTCGGGTGGTGGGGATGGGGGCTGGGTGCAGGCTTTCTGTCAGAGGGTATGAAGTGTAAAATTACGTACCCTAAAATCTTTGAAATTACTGGATACATTTTTAGAAATTTTACAATAATTATAGTAAAAGAACTGTTGTTTAAAATCTGTCAAGTGCAAGAAATGCAGTGTCCAATTTCAAAAGATATCAAACCCATAACCACCTAGCAGGGGCGGTTATGTCCATTTTGTTTTTATTATGTTCTCTCAAATTATTTTCTGGCAGAAAGCCGGGGTTTAGGGTCCACACACTTCAACCATAGACCCATGTAGTTCACTTTCTGTATGCAACACTGGCGTTTTTTTACAATGTCAATACTCACAAAATCCTGCGTACAGGCCCGATATGGAAGTAAAAAGACAACCAACTTACACATTACTCAATATATGATTTTGCTTATAATATCAAATGTTTTTATTCTTCCCTGTGTTTATAGTAGCTCAAAATAATGTTTACAAAACAAGGTAGATAACTCAGAAACTAGGGTCCTAAGTGGTTATTATATATTAAGTAGTATTTACTGCTGGCTTAGCTGTACTGTCATGTTAAATGAAGACAGAATTATTAACCTGCTACAAAAACCATGCATTTATCCCTGACTACCGACTAATACCGTTCATCAGAAAATAATTACACATTGTGACCTCATTTGAAAAATAAATGATTAAAATACACAATTCTAAATATAGTTTAAATAGGAATATACATTATGAATAACTGAACAAGACAGTTAAGTTGACTAACTTTATAATTTTTTTATCAATAATAACTGTGTAGATGCATTGTAACCAAAGTCATTAATTTTGCAATTCACTGTAAATATTACTATTTACATTTACATATTGAAACATACTGTAAATTTTTCTCTTTCTTCAACGTGTAAGAACTAAATGTCTCAGCCTGCACCAAAATACTGTAAGCACTTTTCTTTTCAGCCATGTATGTTGCAGCTCGGTCCAAGACCTGGCAGAAAATAAAATAATAGAATAGACATAGATACACGCCAATTAAAAAAACATACGACGTCTTAGTGACTAAAAGAAATATCTTCAAACAGAAAATACTGAGAAAAAAAACACACATATCTTTTACACACACACACACACACACACACACAGTACAATCTCGGAAGGGTCGTATACACAGCAATACTTGAATCAAAAACGAAGTCCAGAGTTATACTTACCCGATGTTAACTGAATGGTTAGGTCAAACTACTGATGGGTAGAACACTTTCTTGAGCACCGACGGGGTTCGAGCCAACAGGATTCAATTGTATATATATATACATACATGCAGTGAAATCTTTCAACACATATGTAGGTATTGGGTTTATACCTATGTAGCTAGTCTAACCCAGAGTTAAGACACAGCTAGGCTCCACAGCTAAGTGTTGTTCATTACTGGTGCGTGTGTGTGTCAATATTCATCGTATATGTCGTCCAGTCTGCACAAGCATGCATATGATAAATCCTTTCTTACTAACTGATAAACAGTGACACAAAACGCAGCAAGGTTCATCTAAAATCTGCCATCAAACAAGAATTCTGCGGAACAAAATGATTCACCTGCCAAAAACTTATTTGGCGTCACTCATAGTTACACCCATAAATTTTCATCATGTTGAAACAAAAAAACTAAATTATAGAAAAAGGATTTACAATTAATAAATTGTTTAAAACAGTTTCCATTAATTTACATGTAGGACTTTAGAGTTTGTGAGAAATGGACTTAAATTTGAATATTTAATGTTGGAACTAAATTAAACTCAAAAAGTTGACATAGTCTTCACCACTGCCAGTTCCACCATTGCTGTTGTGAAAATATAACTGATGTATCATTGTGAACAACTTACAGCTTCAGCTTGCTCCAGATCTTGAGGTAACACTTCACAAGGAATGTTCATCAATTCTAAAAATAAATTCACTTTTGTAATTAATATCTGTTAAAGAGAGAAAAGACCATGCAAAAAGCCTGTACAACAACATATTTTATTCCTATTTATTAGTTAAAACTTTACAGATGCAAATATTAGGTGATTGCTGCAGTTCGTTGAGTTTTTCTTTATAAATTAATGTCCCTCACAAATGTGATAATTGACTTTCTTGTTTCATTTTATTTTTAAAAATAAAAAAAGGCCCACCTAATGTCCAATTTTCAGATGTTGTCACAATCACACTGGTAAATGTATTTATTATAACCATTCAGTCGAGCTACATTCCAGTTCACAATCACACTGGTAAATGTATTTATTATCCATATGGTTCAACATAACCAAGTTAATAATAATCATAAGAAGCACACGTGTAATAACAAGTGTGTAATGACGTAATTTTGGGAAGCGACGTCATAACATGGCGTTGCTTCACAAGTCCTAGCTCAGACTGTGCATTTGAAATATGACGTCATTTCATTGTCTCCTAGTTGTAGCTGAAACTTTTGAGTTGGGTCTTGTTATTCATAAAGAAAACAACAATAATAATATGGATAATAAAGAAATTATTATACTCGCGTGTGAGTCGTACTGATTTTACGAAATTCGTGTCAGGATTCATGTATTGCCCTCACTCTCGCTCGGGCAATACAAAAATCCTGACACTCGTTTCGTAAAAACAGTACGACACACAAGCTCGAATAATAATCTCTATGTATTACGACCAGTCAGTCAAGCTACACTCCAGTGGCATATAAGAGATAAAAATTGTTTTTTAAAGAGTCACAAAATCCTAATTGTGCTTCATGTAATTGAATTATCACCCTGTTCAACAGATATTATGTATTCAGGATCTCACTGATCAACAGAGTTAAGGGAGATAATAACCCACATATACTACCTAGCATTTGAGGAGTTATCTGCCCCTGAGCCATGTGCTGAGGTTCGTCTTTGACACCAGTCTGCCCTCGCCAGCCAATCAGCAACAACATCGGGATGCTGTAAACCGCGGAAGACGCCAGTGACATCATCGGGTTCACAATGTTGCCAAGGCCAGAGTTCTACAAAACAAGCATTCTTAGAGTACTGCTAAAGAAACACATGTCCCCTACCGGGCCCAATAAATTTCCATATCTCCTAAATCCAAGGGCCATAACTGTGAAAAATTTAAATTGCCATGAACATGATAAAGCTACACACAAAATTCCATTCAGGCATTGCCACAAACAAAAATCCGGAAAACAAATGTTTAACCTCACAAATTCAAGGGCCATAACTCTGATAAAAGTGGGTAAATCACCATTAAAGTCAAACTTGATCTGTAACAGTACATGATAAACCTATACACAAAATGTCAGCTCAATATCTTGAGGCATTGATAAAAAAAAGTCTGGAAAACCATTTTTTCCTATACATAAGTTCAACGGGAATAACTGACAAAAATGTGTAAATCACCAAGAAAGTGAAGCTTGATCTGTAACAGTACAAAATAAAACTATGTACGAAATTTCAGCTCAATATCTCAAGGTATTGTGAAAAAAATATAATGTAGAAAACTATATGTGAGACAGACGGATGGACAGACACAGACAGACAGACAGACAGAAGGATGAAGATCAAAACTATAGTCCCCTCTGGTTGGACTGGTAGAGGACTAATAATACAGCGAGGGTAATAAATTACATAAAATAGCAACAACAATTAATAAATTGTATCCAAAACCTCGTCTCAGAAATTAACTGTGTTACTGATTTTCAATGACACATTACCACTAGAGCCCATTGATTCATTAATACTCGCCTACTGGATGTCAAACATTTACTAGTTCTGACACAGTCTTCTAAGGAAATAATACTAGCTTTATATTAGCAGCAAGGGATCTTTTATATGTACTTTCCAACACAAGACAGTACATACCACAGTCTCCGATATACCAGATGTGGGGCACTGTTTAGGATGAAAAACAACAACAAAAACACTGGGTCCGCCAAGGAGGATCGATCTTACCACCCAAACATCTCAAGCAAGTGCTATACAGACTGAGCTAACTCTTGCCCTTACATCTTTGTCTTCTGTGCAGATATTACAAAACAAAACAAAGTTTGGTTTGTTAATGACACCACTAGAGCACATTGATTTATTAATCATTAGCTATTGCTATTTGGTAATTTGACATAGTCTTAGACAGGAAACCCGCTACATTTTTCCATTAGTAGCAAGGGATCATTTATATGCACTAACCCACAGACATGATAGCACATACCCCGGCCTTTGATATACCAATCGTAGTACACTCATGGAACGAGAAATAGCCCAATGGGCCCAGATGGGGATTGATCCTAGACTGACTGAGCATCAAGCGTTTTACCACCAGGCTACATGCAGATTTTACCATGTTAGTAGCTAAATAAACCTAGGACAACAAACATTCATTTATTTATTTCAAACGACATACAGGTATGTTCTAAAGAAAATAACTTTGAACTTATAGCCATTATCAACATGTTTTCACAAGACATGGGCGTCACTAGGAATGTTTTATTTGGAAGCATACAGTGTTGGTAGAGAGATTTCTGAATTAGGGTCCCATCTCATTATAATACCAGTAACTGCTGCTCAATTATTACCTCTTCAAATAAAATCTGACAGGAATTAATTTAAGTAACATTAAATGCTTCTTTACATGAACCAGTTTCTGGCACAGGAAGAAACTTTCCGCTTACATGGATAGCGTGGTTCAAAATGAGAAAAAGTTTTAAAGTTCTGCATAAAACACGAACCCATAATGTGAAATTCTCTCACTTTCGATCTTTTCACTGCTCCGGGTTGCCAAAACACCCAATCCTTTCCCTCCAATTGTCAACAGTATCGCCCCTATTGAGAGCACAGTTGGTCAGCGTGTGAGATTCGTGCATTTCACACTTCAATTGAGAAACACAAGGACATTTAGAAACCAGAGATCAAACAAACAAATTACACTTTAGTTCATAATACCTGCAGAAAGACCATGGCAGACTTCCCTGTTGAAAGATGGTATCCTGTGGCCATGGCAACCGCTGAGCCTTCATTAACAGTAATGATGTGATTATCAGGACTAACGGTTTGACTTACAACAGCGCAGAAATCTGTAGAGGAAAAAAAACGGTGCACGGATCAGCAACTTTGGACTGTTTGCCGATTAAGAGTTTATCATTTTGTACTTTAAACAAGAGTACCGGCGAGGTACATGATACGCCCATCACAAGTTTGATGGAAAACCATAACTATATTAATGAATATGTTACGGGTATGATTCAAGTCTAATTATGTGACATTTTTGCAATGGAATGGATGAACAGTTTATTTTAGACCAACCACCATACCAATTTGTTCCTGCATGTGATTTGATGCAAGATGTGATCTGGACAAGGATTTACTGTTATGTGCAGTTGACTGTGAAAAGTAGGTCACAGTGACCAAGTAATAGTACGCAACACACCGCCATCCCAAGTTGTTCCTACATGTAAGGTTTGATGGTCCTGTATGTATCTGTATACAAAATATTGTCCAGACAAAGATTTACTGTTATGTGCAGTAGACCATGAAAAGTAGGTCACAGTGACCTAGTAATAGTATGCAACACATCGCCATCCCAAGTTGTTCCTACATGTGAGGTTTGATGGTCCTGTATGCATCTGTATACAAGATATTGTCCAGACAAAGATTTACTGTTATGTGCAGTAGACCATGAAAAGTAGGTCACAGTGACCTAGTAATAGTACGCAACACATCGCCATCCCAAGCTGTTCCTACATGTGAGGTTTGATGGTCCTGTATGCATCTGTATGCAAGATATGGTCTGGACAAGGATTTACTGTTATGTGCAGTAAACTGTGAAAAGTAGGTCACAGTGACCTAGTAATAGTATGCAACACACCGCCATCCCAAGTTGTTCCTACTTGTAAGGTTTGATGGTCCTGTATGCATCTGTATGCAAGATATGGTCCAGACAAGGATTTACTGTTATGTGCAGTAGACCTTAAAAAGTAGGTTACAGTGACCTAGTAATAGTATGTGACACATCGCCATCCCAAGTTGTTCCTACTTGTAAGGTTTGATGGTCCTGTATGCATCTGTATGCAAGATTGGGCTATTTCTCGCTCTAACCAGTGCACCATGACTGGTACATCAACGGTTGCTATCCTGTCTATAGAATGGTGCATATAAAAGATCCCTTGCTGCTAATCGAAAAGAGTAGCCCATGAAGTGGCGACAACGGGTTTCCTCCCTCAATATCTATGTGATCCTTAACCAGATGTCTGACGCCGTATAACGGTAAATAAAATATGTTGAGTGCGTCGTTAAATAAATCAGTTCCTTCCTTCCTGTATGCAAGATATGGTCTGGACAAGAAAAAGTTAACAGACGGACGGATACCATAAAACGACCCATCATATATAATGCACCACTAGCTTAGTATTGTCTGTATCAAAATAGAACGAGGTAATATGAATTTAATATCAGTGATATGGGCTTGAATTTAAATAACATGGCTAAAGTCCTAACACTATGCGTTAGGGTTTTCATTGCAGTAACTATTTTCTATCATTACTTATGCGATCCTTTTTTTTTTTCCAACAATATAAAAGTTCATAAAATTGTGTATCAGAATGATCAAAGGAAAGAAATACTGCGTTTAGTAATAATTCAGTACATGTTAGTCTACAGTTATTTGTTACTTGGCATCAAATTACTTCGATATTTGCTCCTCCTCTCGAAAAACCAACAAGGGATCTTTTAGTTTTATAATATCAAGTCACACTATTTCACACAAACTGTTGTTCTGTTTGCATTGGGGTGAAAGAACTTTAAATTAAGTGAACTGCCAAATGATTACACGTTCTAAAAATCACTTTATTAAGTATCTAATGATTTGTAATAAAATACTTTAATACCATGAAAATAAATGTTCAGTACAATGTATCTACATGCAAATGATTAAAGAAAAGGAATATTTTCTTTAATAATACCTCAGTACATTTTAATCTATGGTTACTTGGAATTCGATATAGGGTTATTCTGACACAATGTCATGGTCTAGAAAATAAATTTAAAAAATCTGCTACCATCTCAAAGGCTCCTACAACAAAACTATGAGATCTTTTATAATATATTATGCATTTTCCCACAGACAAGGCTCAAAATTGACTCAGAGAACATGGAAATTGAAACTCAAACTACATAATATGCTTTTTGATTAGGGCTTCCACGGGTCCAAAATATTGGACTAGAGTATTCAAGGGTCAAACTCGGCCCAGACCCAAGTACCCGACAATATACGACAATAAGACTAAGGAATAAAGTAAAATAGCATTTTGCATCTTAATTCCAGTGCTGAGCATAAATGTCAAATCATGCCACTGTATTGCATTTAGAAACCGATTGATACGTTCAGTATTGTGACGGACGGCCAGATTAAAAAGAGAAACTAGCACATGATCATATAATTATTGTGTAACTTGTATTGCTGATTAGTTACTGCTGAAAATAATGCTCTTCATAGTTTCACTTGTACGGGTACTCGAATTCTGTGAACGGACTTGAGTTTTGCTAGGCTTGACACGTGCCTGAGGACTCGAGTACTCATGGAGACCCTATTTCTGATAATCAATTTCACAAGCAGCTTTTGTTTTCCATCTTAAAGTACTGGACATTTCAGATTAAGAAAGTAGTGCAAACTATGTCACCATTGGGATGACTAATATTAAATTAAAAGTGATCTACAAATGCTTCACAATTTCTTGCATTTAATAAAGAGCCCCTAGCAACATTCTGCACCTGCTGATGATGACAAACCTACGTTTTAACAAAGAATCAGGGACACCACAGAAGAAGTTTATTCCCGATCTGATGACAGCGTTTTTAAAGGCTTCTGGGTCAATTTGTTTTCTCGTGTTCGGCAGATCGCTCACAGCTTGATGTACCTCCATGGGATTCAGCTGTTGAGAATTCGTCGACATCCCTCTCGTCTGAAAACCACCATGACAGGCGTACTGGAAAATAAAAAACATCATTAAATTGCTGTATGGAACCTCTTATAAAGCTACCGCTTGTCTATAAATGGCATTTTCAATATGTTCTTTGCATGCAAATGTACTGAATGTCAAAAGAAACATAAATATTTTAATTAGGGATATAATGAATACACATGGTGACGAATACGATACATATCACAAATATGAGGTGATGAATACGAATAAGTATTCACGTCCATGAATACACAAGTGAAAAAGGTTTTTCAGAAAGGAAGAACAATTGTTTTTTTAATTTAAAGTTAAAACTGATTAATCATGGGTGTGTCTGTTGTAAAGTCCAGAATCGTATTCTTTTTAAGTAACACTAACATGTCCACATTTCCACAGGAAAGTGCAGCTCTCTGTGCTGTTACCACATCCAGTGGTGAACATGTGTTCGCTTGGCACACTTGTTACTGGGATGCATAAGAGATGTTTGGCTATATGACTTAGATCATTCCACCATGTAAGAGGGCAATCATTCAACCCAGTCAGGTCCTCTGCCTTAAATCCTGTTAGTACATCCTCGATTATTGAATTTAAGTTTTATTTTGCTTTTATCAGCTATTTAAATGCTTGCATATTGAAGTTACAATACATACACTAACAAAATATGCTCGCCCATGACTCTCACATTAGAAATGTAACTTGTAAGTCTGGTTGGTCAATGTGCTTGGTCTAATACAACACAGATCAAGACATTATCAAAACATTGGTATTGCGTTTTTGGTTAGTGTGAATTAAAAACATGAATTGTACAGTTAAACATTACATATACGTATTCGTGTATTCGGTTCAGCTAGTGACGAATGCAAATGAAACTACGATACAGATCACTGTTCGGTGCACCGAATATTCAAGTGTATCGTTGCACAAGTCTCTAAGTTTAATACACAATTAATTTGGTAAAGATACTAACAAAAGTTGCCTAAAATGTTCACTTTTCACCCTGGGGAGTGGAGGCTGCTGTTAGCCATGGTACTGATCTTAACTATGTTTGTGTATAAGATTTGCATACATATTTTTTAGTGTAATGTTCATTATATATTTAAAAAATAAAAACTGATATATGTAGACAAGGTTGGGTAGATGGGACATAGACATGTATACAATTTTAAACATACCGGTAATGTTTATTATGTATGTTTAAAACCACAACTGCCACATGTACATGCATATAGACAACACTGACTTGATGGGCAATGTAAATTGCAATTTATATTACTATGTTTTAATTTTTGATAGAATTGTTTTTGATAAATTAGTAAGCCACTTAAAAAAGAAGAAAGAAAAAAAATAAGATCTTGCATATAAAAGATAAAAAAAAAATGTTATTATTCAATTTTTTATTCGGAGCTTCAAACACATTATTACAGTACATGATGAAATGTTACATTTTCTGTTAAAACACACACTTATTAATACAAGAAGATATGTATTACATGTGAAGTACTCTACTAAGATATTGCCACTTTTTTCTTATTTTACTAGCTTTTTCCGGGGGGTAAAGATAAAGAGAATACAATTCAATCTGCTTATAATGACGTATGTTAGCTAAACATGAAATATAATTTGGCTGAGTTTTTTTCATTCTACAAATATGTATACAGTATTTGATTTGATAATATCAATATTTGGACTATTAATAAAAAGAACAAAAAGAAGTATCTCAGCGGCATTAGGTATGACAGTGCCGCATTTTACATTTAGGTCATCTAGGAAGCAATACCAAATAGTTTTAATATACTGACATTCAACAGATAAATGAACTAGAGTTTCTTCAGTAACTTTATAAAAGATAAATGATTAGGCATTGGAGGGTCAAAACTAGATTTTTCAATCCTTGACAGACATATACTTACAATGCAGGCTTCAAACCTTGGCGTAGAAGACAAAAGTCTCTGAATGGTGAAAACAAATTTGGAATTCATCTGAAAAATATAAAACATTTTAAAATTTAAATAACACCATTGACTAAAATAATTTGGCAATTTAAGTTGCCATAGTAAGCTATGGCTTAGCCAAACCGGTAACTGTATGTATTTATGAACAGGAAACAATTTAGTAATAGTTTATACCAAAAATAAGATATTAGTTTTAATTGTAATTTGTTTAAAAAACTATCCATTGTCAAGATAACAAAAAGAGCAAATCATGAAATGACTATTAATTTACAAAAAATATTATTTTAGATGGTTCATTTTTAATAAAGAATATATAAATCAAAATAAAAGCTACAGTGAAAATATTTTTGCTCTAAACATGAGCCATTTAACACAGATTTTGATCTCATTGCATGATTAAAAAAAAAAAAAAGAGAAAAAAAGTGTAAATATAATATATTGATTCAAATTACAGTTTTTACTTTATTTATCAAATCCAATATAAGTATTATATATAGAATACTACACAAGCTTGCCTGTCATGCCATTTTTATGAAACTCGTGAACAGTTTTGGTACGGTACCACAAGCGAAAGTGAGTCAGATATCAACACTGTTCACAAGTTTCCAATCTGATTAAAATTAGCTCTACTGGGTCTAGCCAGTAGATCTAACAGCATTGCATGGACTCCCATGTCCAGGTGACATTTCATCTATAAATAACAATTTAAATATCGACCAATTACACTTCGCCTTTTATAGCGTTATTCGGGAGCATACAAATTCTAAAAATATCGGGCGAGACTATTTATGCAATAGGCGAACTTGTTGGTCTATTTCAACATTGAAAAAGCAGGGGTAAAGTGCAGTAATAAACTTTGGATTGTATACTAGTATAAGCAGATTTTATAGCTATACCATCACGTTGTTTTTTTCCGTCTTGAAACGAATTTTATATAAAATTAGTTTCCGGCATACTTTGTAATTCACCCGAATCATTTTGTATACCCTTGGCATAATCCCAAATGTTTTCAAATTCTTTTCAAATCACTGGCATGATTTTGCAAGTAAGGTTTTGATTGGTCGAATGAAAGGTCAACTTGACATGAGCTCCAGCGGGCTGCTGTTAGATCCACATGTAATAGTGGAGCTAATTTTAATTAGATTGACGAGTTTCATAAAAATGGTATGACAGGGAGTATTTTAATTATTACAAACCAACTGCAAACAAGCTGCAACACAAAAGTAAACAGATGTCAAGACCTACTACACGTTATTTTTCTACAAATAGAGTCAGCAAGTGATCTACGTCACGCTCATGTCAAGCCAATATTACACTAGTTAGATATTTAATGATTGTTATGACATGAGCAATATCTTACACTGGTGTGTAATAATATTCAATATATAATATTATACCCTAATATAATTATTGGTCTGACCACACAGGGTGGTTTTATATTATAATAGCAATAGTGTTGCACCTGTGCACTGTTTGGAAGGGTCAGGAAACAGGCTCTACCAGTTTACCAATCCAATACCAAAAGAGATTTGATTAACAAGCTTATTGTTTAAATTAAAACAACAAAAGAACGTCATGACAACAACTTTAACAAGATGAGTGTTCAAGAGAACGTGCGCTTGCTAACTATTTGACTGGTTATACCATTGCGTTCAATCATATCACATTAACTTATTGTAGATAAAAACACCAGTCTAGTGAACGACCGCGAGCGCTCGCCATAATGAACAGTCTTCTGTTACCTAGTTATGATTGTAGACACATTTTAATCTTACCTTTTAGTACCTTTGAAATAATTATTTACAGTTCATATATACAACGATGATACGATCACAATACTGCCAAATGTATCTGGATCTGAATTAAAAACAAAAAATGCTTTTACTTACCACAACTTACGTTACCGATACTCAATTTAGAAAAATACTTATGACGCTACGCTGTGTTTTAAGTGTCAAAACGGTAAAAAAAACCCCGACAAATCTGACTTTTAAAATCAATTTTATAATAAACGCTAAAAAATAGCATCTAAAGAGTAATGTAAGTATAGCTTGAGTAATTCCTAAAATCGAACACGAAGTACGAAGCGTGTATAACCTCGTAACTTGGGCTCGGAGTGGAAATATTACCGTACAGTCAAATACCAAATATACTACACATCGGTTATGGTGGCAAAAAGAGACCGTGAATACACGAGTGGTCGTTGGACACAGGGACGTGTGCAGGGAATTGTGCGGGGTGGGTGGTTCGGACTGTGGCTAGTGACGTTTTTATTGGTGTGTTTGTGCATGTGCGCGTGTGCGTGCGTGCCTGTGTATGTGTGCGTGTGTGTGTGTGTGTGTGTGTGTGTGTGTGTGGGGGGGGGGGGGGGGGGGGAGTCGTGTTAAGACATTCAAAACTATCTCTGCACAAGCCAGTCCAAATTTAGTTCGACTGCTCCTACAAATTAATAACTGTTAAGCCTTGCCTGAAGTTGGCCTACTTGTGTCATAGGATCGAGTTTAAAGTTTGTTTTTGTTTAACGACACCACTAGAGCACATTGATTTATTAATATTCGGCTGGATTTCAAACATTGGGTAATTTTTACATACAGTCTTAGAGAGAAAACCGGCTACATCTTTTTCTATTGGCAGCAAGGGATCTTTTATATGCACTATCCCACAGACAGGATAACACATACCACGGCTTTTGATATATCAGTCGTGGTGCACGGGTTATGTCCCGCCCCTCATAGGATCGAATCCCCTCATCGGACCAATTCTCAGATTGGGTTTTTGCCGACCCGACAAGTGCTCCACGACTGTTATATCAAAGACAGATGTCATGTCTGTGGGAAAATGCATGTAGTATGTACAAGATATGTTGCTGCTAATGGAAAAAAATTTAGAGGGAAATTCACTCTAAGACCACATTTTAGAATTCTCGGAACCGAACATAGGCCTACAGGTACTTCGACCCCTGGCCGCCATTGTTTATCACGTGACGCGGTAAAGCTTCTCCTTAGTTACGTATGGTTTGATAGTGAAATGAGGCAACTTTGGTCGATCATTTACAACAGTTAACGGTCACGATGCCTAAAACATGTTGTGCAGTTGGCTGCATAAACCATAACATGATGTTAAAAAAAAATATCGTTTTACAAATTTCCAAAAGAAGAGACTAGGCGCCGCTTGTGGGTAGGGTCATTAAAACGACAAACCTGATGGAATTTCATGGCTTCCCTCACAGAATGTGACTACGTTGACTTTAATGTTGTTGTTTGTTGACACCAGCAGAGATTAATTTAGCAAACAAAATGGTTAAAGCATGTGCAGTGATAAAGATCCCACATTATACTGTAAATAAAATACACAATTCCATCGTCTTCCACGACGACCCCCCCCCCCCCCCCCCCCCCAACAAAACGATGCATCCAGTTCTTGAATAAAGAGTATACCGGTATTCTTTTATCATTAAATTTGTGTGGTCTTTATTTTTCATTTAATCATAATTGCTTGGATATTATCTATACTTGTATTTATTTTGCCATACTACAGCTACTACATCTTATTTATTTTTTAATTTTAAAACAAAAGTTTATACTGCTAAATTACACACATTAAAAAAAAAAAAAATTATAATATAGGCCTAAATTCTTGTTTAAACTTTAATTATAATTTTTTTTGTTTTTGTTGCAAATGTGTCTGTAGCAGGCCTGCAATAAGAACACACACATACATATACATAAATCGAAAAATCTATTCTATTGTGGATCAATATAATTTGGTGGTTGAACATTTTGCTTGTTCAAGTTAGAGGACTTACCTTTTTACATATAATTATATGTAGTTTCATGGTATTCTGCAGTTCAGTGTATGTTTGTGTGTGTAATCTGCTTTAGCAATTACCTGCAATAAAATGAATGGTCAACTGCCATATCTGATATTTGTTTTCCATTTTGAAAACACTGTTTGACATGAAGAATATAGCATTTAACCATCTCATTCATGTATTTTCCTTGAATATGCTACATAAGTGCATCTACATGAGGTAATTTAACCCTGGTTAAAAGCAACTTAGGTTAAATATGTGTAGTCTAGTAGAAGGCATACCGATATAGATCAGTTTATTAACAACCATATTTGCCTCCTTTCTCCAGCTGTACATTGTATACTATTAAAAGTTAGTTTTGTAGATATTACTTAAATTGAATGTTTGAATTTTTTATTATTAATAACTCAATGCACTCCAGTGTTGTTGTTAAACAAAAACAAACTGGGTTGTAATAAGACTGTCGATGGGGTGTCATATTATTTAAAGATTAGAAAGGATTAGTCTTGTGTTTTACAAGTGGTCACGGTTACCGTTATTTTTGTTACGACATAGTACACTCGCAATGCAGCGAAGCAAAACGAACGCGCACTACCAATAGACCGTTTTCTCGTCATTTGTATATTTACGTAAGAGCAGCGTAACTAGTGGAACCTAACAGTGTAGCAATCCTGGTTGCCAAGAAAGCTTTTTTTTAAGGTTTGCTATATTTACACGTTTTAATTGGTAGAAAAACAGAACTTCTGAACAGTTTTATTCGTTTATAATATCTCATTCCTTTCAAAGTTAATAATGTAATTATATTTCAATAAAAACACGGATTTTCTCGGTTATTTCTTTTTGTTTTATGTGAACATTTATAAGGACCCTTGAACAATATTATCCTTGACCTATTGAAAACCGTACCATTAACAACAAAAAACCAGGGTATAATATCCGCCCGGTCCCCTCCATTATTATTTTTAGTTAGGGTTGAGGGTTAGGGTTAGGGTTAGGGTTGGGATTATGGCTGGGGTTAGGGCTAGGGTTAGGGTTAGGGGAAGGGGGGACCGGGCGGATATTTTTCCAAAACCAGCACGTACCAGCCTAAAATCCGATTTCTTAACCAACACATGACTGTGGTCAATAAAAATAGCCTGACTACTCTGGCTTTCGAGGAACACGGGGACAGTTATAATCCTCTCTTAGAGAGAAATCTATATAAATAATCTAAAAAAAGAAAGAAAAGAAAAAAATTCATGTTTTAATGTATTTGGTAGAATGTTCCTTTGCACTGTCATGTATAAAGAACATTATAAATACTTATCATAAATAGAGTTAAGTTAGGGTTAGTGACAGTGCCAAAGGAAAATCTTCCATATATTTAAACTTTATCAGCAAACTTGAAAATAATCGATGTAAAGATATATAATGTCAGATTATTGCTGTATTACAGTGGGGATCTTTGACTACCGTGTGGTAGGCACATTTTGAGCAATTTGAATTTTGTAACACACTTGTCTCTCACAGAGTCGTTCCAGCCAGTGCACCACGACTGGTATATCAAAGGCCGTGGTATGTACTACCCTGTCTGTGGGATGGTGCATATAAAAGATCCATTGCTGCTAATCGAAAAGAGTGCACCACAAGTGGTATTTCAAAGGCCATGGTATGTGATATCCTGTTTGGGATGGTGCATATAAAAAGATCCCTTGCTGCTAATAAAAAAATAGTAGCTCATGAAGTGGCGACAGCAGGTTTCCTCTCAATATCTGTATGGTTCTTAACCATATGTCTGACACCATATAACCGTAAATACAATGTGTTGAGTGCGTCGTTAAATAAAACATTTCTTTCTTCTTTCTGACTGAGAGAGCCATTATAACTGTCCAAATGTCCGTCTAGCTTTCGAAAGGCAAAGTACTCGGGCCACAGTCAAGTGGGGTTTTTTTTATACTATTTATTTATAAACTGTTTATATTCAATTACAAGCCCACAAAAAATAAATTATTTGGCTATGTAAATTGTTGTAGTATATATTATATTTTAGCATGAATGTTTTATTTTTATATTATTGAGTATGTTTTATATTATAGGGTATTAAAGAGTTGACCGTGGTATTTGTTTTGCATCTCTTACATCATGCCTTCAATCGTGGAAATTAAAAACGACCAATCTGAGACTTCACTTCCTATTCATGAAGAAAAGAAGATTGAAATAATTTCAACAGATCTTGGTCAAACACAGGAAAACGAGTCGGTTACTACCAACAGTATGTATATGTACTTCTTTGATTAAAACCTACCCACCCAAAAACAATCCATTAACATATAGAAGATAATAAATGATTTACCAATTAGTATCAAATTTATTTCCTGATTGATATAATTTTCACTTGTCATGAGCTTTAGCGAGTGACAAGTGAAAATTATTTCACAAGGGATATAAATTTGATAATACCTGGTACCGGGTTTGTTATTGTATTTATTAGCATAGTTTTTGTTTTTCTTCTAAAAGCCTTTATTTTATGATAAATGATATAAACCAGTGTTCTGAGTAAAAACTTTGTATTTTAATCATGTTCACAGATAATTAAAAACCAAAAATATACTGTATGACTTCAGTTTGTTTGCCAAATCGTGATGACATCATATTTAGTATCGACAAAAAGATCTTTGGTTTGTAAGTGGCAAATTGTTCAATATTAGTGTTCCTTAACGAATCCAGACTATTTCTCACTGAGAAAATATGAAAAAATATATTTTCTCCATTATGAGTGACCACTGAGGTAATAAATAAATTGAAGAGGTTCAAGCATTTGTATCTAATGTGAAAATTGTTAGACCTTGCATTGTAAAGTTAGTTAAAAGTAACTATTATCCAATCATTGTTTTCGTTAATATACTTGTACTGCTATTAACTTTTTATTTATTTTTAATTTCATTGTTTAGCTGACAAACCCAAGAAAACAGAAGGTAACAGTAATGACAAGAACAAAGAGAAGAAGTATGAAAGGTGGGTTTATTCAACAGATAATTAAATACGATTTTCAAAATGATTTAAACAATATTTATTTCCACAATTAGAAAAAACAAGTAGTTTGGGATTGACCAACAGGCTAATGTGTATATTAAAGCCTCTCTCTACATTTTATAAATAGCCTACACATATTTTTTTAATCATGGTCATAGAAACTACATAATAATTTAAATATTTCTGCTTTGGTTATATAGAGGATGCTAAATGAGTGACCCTTAAATACCATTTATCTTACAACAAGATGTTTAAGACTGTATCTAATGAGCACAAGTGAGTTCGATACGTGTTTAAACAACGAGTTGTAAGATAAGTGCTATCAAATAGCCATGAATATAGTAGTTTAAACAACGAGTTGTAAGATAAGTCGTATCAAATAGCCATGAATATAGTAGTTTAAACAACGAGTTGTAAGATAAGTGGTATCAAATAGCCATGAATATAGTAGTTTAAACAACGAGTTGTAAGATAAGTGGTATCAAATAGCCATGAATATAGTAGTTTAAACAACGAGTTGTAAGATAAGTGGTATCAAATAGCCATGAATATAGTAGTTTATTTTATCACCAGCCTACAGTTACTGTGGTATTTTTTTGGAATCTAATGAAAAAGTAAACATTTACAAAGTCATGACCTAAGTTTACGAGTGTATCAACAGATGTATTTGTTTAACTTACTGGAAGTCTAAAACAGCCTTGTGCATTATATTATATAGATACACACAGTCAATGTTAATTCTACAAACAAATCACAAAATTTAATTTGCTAAAATTTTCAAAATCTTGTATTAATTAATATTTTGACTTTCTTTTCAGTATTCTTACCAAAAAGTTCCTAAAGGACCACTGCAAAAAGCTGAAACTGTACCTAACTCCTGAATTAAATGATATTTTGTACTTACACTATAAAGGTAGGCCTATAATTTGCTGTGTATTTATTTATATTTTTTAACCATAGAGAAATGTGAGTTATGTTCTGTTCAAGCATTGTCACAGTGTTCAAAATAAGAATTTCTTATCTACAGCAATTTAAAAATGTTTTTGCTGAAGACAAAACAACATCAATTTTGTTTCTGATTTAACAGGTTTGTGTGCAAGGTGAGGGTTTTGGGGGTCGAAACCTAATTTTCTTTTTCTCAATATATTTTCAGAGGGAATATGGCTCAACCCCTGTTTAAGCTTTGGTCAGCACAGTCTAGATCCCCCATGCAAGAATTCCTGCACATGCGCCTGTTTAATACCAAAAATTCCTTTAACAATCCAACTTACTGTAATATTATTTGTATTTGTTTTGCAAATAGGAATCTACCAAATTGAAAATCTTGATGAGTACACTGGTTTGAAATGTCTGTGGCTAGAATGCAATGGAATAACAACGATTGAGAATCTGGACCATCAGAAAGAGCTACGTTGTCTGTATCTGCAGCAGAACCTTATTACCACCATCGAAAACCTCGAACCCCTGCAACAACTGGACACCCTGAACGTCAGTAACAACAACATCAAGAAGATCACAAATCTTGGTAGGGAATTTATTATTACGTCATTATATTGGGGGCGGGACGTAGACCAGTGGTAAAGCGCTCGCTTGATGCACGGTTGGTTTGGGATCAATCCCCATCGGTGGGCCCATTGGGCTATTTCTTGTTCCAGCCAGTGCACCACGACTGGTATATCAAAGGCCGTGGTATGTACTATCCTGTGTGGGATGGTGCATATAAAAGATCCCTTGCTACTAATGAAAAAAATATAGCAGGTTTCCTCTCTATGATTGTGTGAAAAATGGTGATATGTTTGACATCCAATAGACGATGATTAATAAATCAATGTGCTTTAGTGGTTTCGTTAAACAAAAACAAACTTTTAAACTTATACTGCAACTTTATACATTTATTCTTGAAAACTGTTCTCTAAATACTATGTTTCAGAATTACTAAATGTTTGACATACGATAGCTGATGATTAATAAATCATTGTGCTCTGGTGGTGTCATTAAACTTTTCACTTTTCAACCTTGACCAGAAAGTTACATTGCATCATTGACAACAGCAAGTAGAATTGAAAATAACAGTGGGAACTATTCCATGTGAAGTCGACGTCAGAATAAAAATTCAGAAATACCAGTAGGTTTTACAAGTTGTTTTAAGATGGGAGTCAACGGAGAACATTCTGTCTTCAGTGCCAGTGTTTCTGCCAGAAAGAAATATTTGGATGTGGCGCTATGAAATTGGATATTTACAGTGTGTGTGCTGAATTCAACCACAGTCGATATGGGGTATGGGGGGCTTCCCCAGAAGAAAATAGGTTAGGTTTAGGGTTAGGGTTAACAAAATCATTCAGTAATGATAAGAGTCATTAATTTTGTCAAAATGTCATCTTAAAAAAATAAAATCTGCCAAAACATTTGGGTATGGGACCATAATCATTTTACCCTCTGGCAGAAAGCCTGAGTGCATCACCCTGATTTAGTCTACAGCAGTAGGTAGCTGAAGAATGCATAGAATATATTAGTATGTTACGTACAGTGTTCTGAACATGCATCTATGAGTATGAAGAAGTATAATGTCACCACTCGGACACAATTTCAACAGTGTACTGGGGATGGGGCGGGCATCCCCCAAAATACCAAGTGCCCTAACAATCCATAACCGAATTAATGCAGCCTGTTACACAGGTGTTTAAGCATTGTAAATGTAGGTAGTTACAGACATAAACAGACTTTGTAAGTTTGGCGTCCAGTATTTAGCAAATTAATATAATGAATTTATTTAGTTTTTAGAGGTTGATATAATTTCAGGGAAAGCTTAGTGTTTTGGGGAAAGGTTGCCATATATATACATAATGCATGTTAACACAACTTCATATACGGCAAGTACTATTCTTAATTGTTGCACCTGTTCGACGAATACTGTAGGTGACCTTTTAAATATTGCACCCTTTCCCTAGAAAAACCTTCCATATTCCATTTCAACTTTTGAAGGAGAATGATTTGCAATAATTTGGATTGTAATTTGTTTTCTTTTTGATGACTGTTTTAGGATTAAATAACTGAAGTTGTGATATTAAAGTTCTAATAATTATAGGATATTAAATGAGCTTCTGTTTTGTATTATATTTATTTCCCCGAGTGAAATAATTTTCAATTGTCACAAACTTTAGCGAGTTATAATGAAAATTATTTCACGAGGGACATAAACATGATACAAAATTGTAGCGATTTTAATATCCTGTTTATTACCCATAATCGATCTTAATTTTATCACTCAAATCGTTTAGTTGACGTTCCTGTAAGGTTGTAGTGCACCAATCGATGACATCATTGTGTGACGTCCCACTTCGCGTTCTAGTGGGACGTATCACTTTGATATACATGTACCAAGTTATGTTGAACCATATGTGTAATAAGATGATCTCTGTGACCGTGTGTTCCAGCCTGCCTTCCCGTACTGCACTCCCTGCTGATCAGCCACAACCAACTGACGATGGCGGCCGACATAGCTGAACTGGAGCACTGTCCGAACCTCGGTGTCATCGATCTGTCACACAACAAGATTTGTGATCCGGCTATCCTCGATGTTTTCGAAAAGATTCCCGATCTGGTAGGAACCAAATATTGATGAGAAATACATATACACTGGGCTTCTAGAAATTTTATAAAATCCACTAGCCATGGGATCAGTGAGTTTAAAAATGTACCAGCCACAATCAAAATTCACTAGCCCTGCTTTACTTAAAGATAATATAATTTTACTAAATAATAGTAATAATAAGATATGTCACCTAAAGGGGGAGATAGAGCTTAACTATCACTAACACTAGGGGTGGTACAGGATAGTCATATTTAAAAAATAGACTAAACTACAATAGTTGACTTTTTTCTTTCTTTTTTTCACTAGCCGTCTGGCATGACAATAGTAGTTATTTACTAGCCCAACATTGAATATTACTAGCCATGGGAGTGGGGCTACCATAATCTAGAAGCCCCGTATACCTTTTAATACTACCTTAAGTGACTGCTTAATACAAATTTCACTGTTGTTACACTTGAGTTATTTCCTTTAAAATCTGGAACCTAACGATGACACCAATAGCTGCTATAGGTGCAATATAAAATACCATAGATCAGATGGTATTGCCGTGCCACCGGATGATAATTAATACAGTTTATTTAAGTATTTGTATAGGTTGTTCATTTAGTTGTTTCATATACTTACTGATGCTGGGGTGTTGTTCATTGACTTATTCATCCATCCATCCATCCATCCATCCATCCATCCATCCATCCATCCATCCATCCATCCATCCATCCATCCATCCATCCATCCATCCATCCATCCATCCTTTCTTTCATTCTTTCATTCTTTCATTCTTTTATTCAAACATTCATTCATTCAGTTGTTAATTTATGTTTTTGTCTTCATTGCAGCGAGTGTTGAATCTGATGGGGAACCCAGTAATTAGGGAGATAAAGAACTACAGAAAAACTGTCACAATCAGATTGGTAAAATATATATTACATAAACTTAGCTTTTGTAAATTATTCTGAATACCTGCACTTCATGGAACCATATCTCAATCCAGAGTAACTCTTTCCCTCCCATTCTCGACTGCAGTTAACACGCAAAAGTAACGTAAAAACCCATTCTCGAATGTTGTCGAGACACGACCGGTCTTCTTCGTAAACACTGCTGTCAACATTGACAGGAGTTATCTATCTTGATTCTGTGAATGTTAGAACATACTAGAATGACAATCAAACACGTTGAGTGTATTTTGTTTATAACCCTTTGTTCCAAGGAACTTGTCATACAATGTTTTTTCTTTATTATAGAAAAATCTTCAACACCTTGATGACAGACCCATATTTCCAAAAGACAGAGCTTGTGCTGAAGCCTGGTAAATTTCACCTCCTCATCTTGTAATACCATTTCCTTATTCAAGATATAAACATTACTATAGTTTTAATTAATTTGTCTTTTTTTATTATCAGAAATTTGTTTTAGAAAACCCCCCAAATAAATAATAATAATATTCTTAAGGTTTCATCTATAATAATAATGAACTATAGAATACAGTTTACAGTTTAAAGATGACAAAACAGAACTATTATTTTTTAATACTAATAAAATCTGCAGCTTTAATGTCATGCATAATATATCATCTAGGAAATTTCTTTTTTTTTTCTTTTTTTTTAATCAGCAATGGCTTTTTGAAATAAAAGTTTATATATATTTTTAAACCTTATATATGTTCCTGAATTGTTGTATAGAAAGTAGTTTATTTGTTGCAGGGCTCGGGGAGGTTTGGAAGCAGAGAAAATTGAGCGACAGAACTGGATTGATAAAGAAAGACAAAAGATTCAGGCCAGTGTTGAAGGTTTGTTTTCATTGAAGTAAATATATCTGTGCCACATGTCAGTGTCTTTACATATATGTTTACATCATTTAAAAATGTTTTTAATGCATATTTGTTTAATGATTTGTGTGCCTGATGTGTTCTGGTTTTTATGTCAGACCTTTCAGATTAAAGTTCTTTGAATGTGTAATTGTTATTATATCACTTGACATAATTGTCTTTGAACATCACCCCCCACCCCGTTGCCTTGCTGTAATTGTTATTATATCACTTGACGTAATTGTATTAGAACATCACACACACCCGTTGCCTTGCATAACAGAATGCTGTTAGTAATTTTCATCAAAGTCAAGAATGTTTTTAGCAGTAATATCATGAACTGTCACCTGTAACTGCTATAAATTAATAATTATTATTATTTTTTCTTATCCTACTGCCCCCTTTCCTTTCTCTCATTTGAATTCCATCTCATTTCTTTCCAATCTGGCAACTCCTCCCATCTTTCAATTTCTTTTGCTGTCCACCTCCACACCCCAGTCCTTGTCTCTCCAACTGTGACATGTGCTTGTCTCTTGTGGCTATTCATGTCGCACACCTGCTGTCAAATTACTTCTACAACAATGCCCCCACCCACACACCCCATCTCACCCCTGACATTTTAATGAAAACTATGTGATTGTATTTGTGTAACGGTAAAACAATCTCAATTGGTTTCCTTTATTAGCTCTTCTTGAGATTCGCCAACAAAATGAAGCTCACCGCAAGGAGAAGGAATTAAATGAAGAAAATGCCAGAAATGGAAACCCCGAGAGAGTGGAGATTGACCCAGGGTCATTTGATTGGTTGTCTGGATCATACAGATTGAAGGTTATTATAATGTATATTAAAGTCAGCTCAGGTCAGGTCAGGTCATAGGGCTTAACGTGCACATTCAGAGCAAGCTGTTGTAGCACACGTCTGTCATGGTTGCATGTGTTGGCCCATGCCGACTCCTCCGTCCAGGACAGGAAAGGGTTTGGTGTGGGTGGGAGGAGGGACCACCCATGCTGGCAGGTGCAAGAGAGCACAAGTAGCCAATGCATATTGTAACGGCCACACTTTATGTGTGCATTACAATTAAATTGATGCATTATTTGTGTCATGGTGCATTATGCTGATGGTGAATAACAATGGTAATAGTTGATCATGACTCACTAAGTAGTTGGCAATTGCATATTTGTCCAAAATAACATATAATGCTGGAAGTTGGACATCATTTGTGGTAATTAGTGGTGTTTGTGATAAACGTTTTAATAATGGACAGAGTAGCTATACAGTAATGATATATCTTAGCTACAAATATATCTCTCTAGACTTCTAGCTCATAGTATTTTATATGTTTGCATAATTGCCATAGTTTATTTATGGCCACTTCCTGGCCTTGATTGACCACCATGTATTCAGGCTGACATGTCGGGACAGGTCAAAGCAGCATTTAGCAAAATGGTTATAAATAGATTTTTTTTTTTTTTTTTCGTTGACAGAAATATTTAACAGCACAGTAACATTAAGTAGTTTTCAGATTCAATATCACTGACATGTCCCAAAATGTATATAATTTATCATCTTGGTTTGATCTTTGAGAATGTATTATCGTTAACTGCAGGTCTCAAACGTAAGAATTTGTCTCTCACAGCAATTTAAATGCAAAATTGCCATGGGGCGAAATGGCCCACCAACGGCAATTTAAAGCCTGCCCATGGCAATTTTTGTAAAAATGAATTTTGCAGCAAATAAACACAAGTGAAAGGTTATTTTGCTGTATGTAGACATATTTTAAATGTACTAATGGTATACACTGGCAGATAATGTACACCAGGCGTAAACGTTTTGCCATCATTGAGGATCTTTACAGACCTATGGCAATTTATATCTCAACGACGGCAATTGTCGTCGGTGTCGTTGTTAAGTTTGAGCCCTGTGACTAGAAGAATGTATCTTTGTAAATACCACCGGCTCTTAGAGGACAGCATTGGTTTTTAGTTTGTACGCTGGTTTGATATACTATCAACCTGTCAAAATACATTGTTTGTATTAAAGCACGAGGTAAAGTCAGTGAAAACTTGCTGCAGTTTAAATTGACCTGCATTATGTAACAGTACATTTGCTTCTAGGGTCAGACTGATGATTCTAAAGTTAAAGAGGAATTGGGTTCCACAGAACCGACGGAGGAAATTACAGTAGGGCGGCGGGAAGAAGAGGATGAAGGAATTTTCACAAAATCAAGTAGGGTCATACATTGTTTTATATATAATGGAATACATATGTGCATGCTTCACTGCAGCTTTCCTTTACAATGACTATACAGGTTATCAGTCTGAGATTTATCTGACAGGAAGAAATACAATATGCTGTTTTCTTATTATAAAACTGATATAGGATAATTCAGACAAAAGGAAGTAGTTATCACATGACACGAGTTGGAGATTTTAGCCATATGATTGGCTGTTGGGATGTTTGGTCCAGTCCAAGGGACTATAGTGAGAAAATTCCCATAGGTCAAAGGTCAGGTTGAGTATGAAAAGAAAAATATATTTCAGACTCAACTTGGTTATTATTAAGGATATCATTTTTATTATAAATGTTTTAGTTTTTTTAAATTAGCAAAGATCCGTTTCACACTGGAGTGGAAAGAAAAATATTTAACATAAAGCATTTTCAGTACTAAGGATGTTGTTCATAGAATGTCAACATTAATTTTTACAGATAAAAATCATATGCTCAGGTTTATAATTTTGATGGTTACATCAGAATATATATAACCTTCAAGGGTCAGAAAAGGTCATGATGCCAAATAAAACCAAACAGAATTTTTAGGAAAAAGATTACAGAAAATAAATTTAGGGTAAAGTTCATGTTTCTTTAGAGTAACTGCTTTAACATTGTTATGTTAATTAGTAGTTATATTTATGTGGGGATGTGTTTTTGAGCAATGGTCCATCCCAAATTAGACTAGCTAGTAACACCAAGCACAGTACTAGTATTTGGAAGCTGCTTCACACAGCTGGATATTAGTAACACCAAGCACAGTACTAGTACTCGGAAGATGCTTCACACAGCTGGATATTAGTAACACCAAGCACAGTACTAGTACTCGGAAGCTGCTTCACACAGCTGGATATGATCTGGTTTCTTCTTTCAGAATCATCTGCTGGCAATTCTGGGACAAGACTATTTATCACAGATACAAGTAAGTACAAAACATCAGAATCAAAATGTTGAAAATATTAAAGATATACTAGTAGAACAAAGTGATTTTAAATACTGTTACATTTAATATAAGGCATGCACTGCACAAATGCTACATGCTTTCATAGTGTTAGATCGAAAAGACAATCTAATGTTTTTGTATGTATGAATTGGGGGTGGGGTGGATTTGACTATAACATGTGACTTCTGTTTGAGATATGGGTGGAGGGATAGACCAGTAATAATGCGCTTGCCAGATCCATCGTTGATCAAGGATCGATAGCCATTAGTGGACCCCCTGAGCTGTGTCTCATTCCAGCCAGTACTCTACAACTGGTGTAACAAAGGCTGTGTTATGTACTATCCTGTCTATTGGATGGTGCATATAAAAGGTCCAAAAAGGGTAGCCCATTGAATGGCAGTAGTGAGTTTCCTCTCTCATCTGCATGGTGCTTAAACCGTATGTCTGACTCTATACAACCATTGATGAATGTGATGAGTGCATCAATAAACATTTCTTTCTTTCTCTTCCAGATTTACAAGAAAGCTATTTAGTCATATGTCTGTTTACACTACTTTTCGATTGTAAATTTTTCCTTCTGCTTTTTTTGTAGCAGATGAGTTGAATCCAAAAGATGATTTCGAAGTAAGTTCTTTCTTTATTTTTTGGTCTATGCTTCATGTATGTTAGGGAACATTTAATTCTGTTTTGCATCATAGTTCGTTCTGCAAGTTTCAGAGATTGCGACACAACTTTAAAATCTTATATAGTACTTGCGAATCAGTTTTTAAATTGATTAAAACTATTGGTAATACATTTTGAAAATAAAATTCTTCCTGTATCTGTCTTTGAGTCTGCAACTTTAATCAAACCATCACATGTGGTGTTATACTCGGAAACCAAGACTATATAAACAAGAGTCCAATTATTATTCATAAATGTACAAATGTCTGATAGGGGTTTTCTTGGCAAATACAATACACATGGGTTTTTTTTGGTATTTTGTACAAATTGTGGAAGAATATTCATGAACATTTACTTCGTAATATATAATTTTTATAATAATGATCAGTGGTAAAACTGCAGTTTACAGAAAATACCCAATAAATCAATCTAGTAACAGGATGTCAACAACAGCAATACATTAAGTTGTATATTAATTTTATTACATCATGGTTCATGTATTTTGGTTTAAATAGAAAAACGTACCGTACTCTATTATTACTGAGTAAACTGTATTGTTACCTGGTATATTCTTCACTACAGGATGTTCCTGATTTGGAGGATGTGGACATAGAAGAAGACATCATCATTTCCAAGGCAACTGAGAAAAAGGTTTGACATTATCTATGTATGTTATGATGTGTAACAGAGTTTACTTACACTATAAGAAGGTGTGGGTTTTTTGTGGGAGTTTTCTTAATGTCATGGGTTTATGTAACAGATTTTAGCATTCAAAAGACATTGTAACCTCCTAATTGACATATATTAACAATATTAAATGTAAAAATTAATTTTAAAATTACAAGTTTGAAAAATAAAATTGAGGTTTTTTTGGTTAAATAACCACAAAATAAAATTCTCACATCTATCCCAAGCTCACCCAAATTCAATAATGTATACTTCTGCCTTTTTATGTAATTGTCACCAACTTAAAGGTGTCCCTTTAACGGCAACTATTGTTAGGCCTAGAATCCTTCTCAGGATTCTTTTTCTGAAGGTCTAAAGAGGCGATTGTGAAAGTATAGCATGTGAAATAGATGTTAACAGGCATGAGAATTTTACCACTATAGTCAGAAATCCATTTTATAAATAATTTTAGATTTATCATTTCTTTTTATACATAACCTGACATCTTAACCTGTGGCACTTTCATCCTGGTCTACATTTACTGTTAGAAAACATCTTTGATGGAGACTTTTCCAAGGAGGTTTTTATCTGGAAGAGCACATCAAACTATATTTGTTAAAAATTATCTTTCAGAAATACCAGCCAAAGATTGAGGTTCTGGGTGACGATGATTTCATGGATGATGAAGGTGAATCAAGCGCTGATGACTTACCACCTCTCCTTACACAGCTGTCGAACAACTCGGGCAATATTCTTATTGAAGAGTACGCACCAGAGTGTCACAGTGTTGAAGGAGATTACGATAAACAGTCGCTGATTTCCGAGAGTGAAACAGATTCGGTTCTTGAGTTGGATTCCATTCAACCACAGATTGCTCCAGAGTCTACCTCAGATCCACAGACGACGTCTCAAATAGAGTCCATCGAACTGCTGCAGGGGGTGAAGAAGATGCTGTCTAGTGACATCAACAAAACGGGTAAAGTCGGCAGCATCCCAGCTCCACAGGAGAAAGATGAAGAGAAAAACACTGATCTGGTTAAAGAAGAAAAACAAGAAATCGATGACAGCATTTTTGAAGAATTGGACTGAACAGTGCTTGTTCCTGATCTGGTCAGAGAAGACAAATGAGAATTGATGACAGCATTTTTGAAAAGTTTGACTGAATAGTTATCGTTTCTCGTTTTTAAGTATTTGACAATCAGGAAGTTGAAGACCGCATTTCTGACCATCTGAATTGAATAGCGATTGGTGTGCAATTTATATTTGACAGACATGAGGTTGAGGACAATGTATCTCGATTGATTAGTGATTGGTGCCCAGTGTGTGTTGGACTGATGCCCAATTTATGTTCGCTGGTGTTCATTTGTACGAGGTGCAGCATCATTACAACCCAAACCCAGCTGTTGTCAGTGACTACACGTTTGAAGCTGATTTTTAATGGTTATGTTATCTTTGTATAAGTTCACATAGAGCTGGGATTTGTTTTCAGTGACTGTCCGATCTTGTATTTCATGATGACACAAATATTGAATAGGACTGAGTGGATCAGTGATTAGAGAGAAGGTTATGAAGTAAATAAATCAGTATCATACTTTCTAGGTACAATACAGTATTAATTAAAAACCTCCGCCCAGTTCTATTAGGGGATAGTAAGATATGATGTTAATGAATGCTTCCGTCCAATTGCAGGTAACTAATCCGTCCAAATCCATCGGCAGGTAATATAAGTCATTGGTGTAAATCAATCCGTCCAATTGCAGTTAACTAATCCGTCCAAATCCATCGGCAGGTAATATAAGTCATTGGTGTAAATCAGTCCGTCCAATTGCAGTTAACTAATCCGTCCAAATCCATCGGCAGGTAATATAAGCCATTGGTGTAAATGAATCCGTCCAATTCTTCCAGTGCACAGCATTATGTGTTTTACTACATTGCTATTTATACCATTCATATCTTAAAAGCCAAAGGATTTAAAAGGCATCTTTAGTCAACCTAGCTAGGGATTTTCGAAGCTATGTTAGCACTACGAAATTTGAAATAATATTGTAGGCTACGATGTCACTACAGCACATGCCATAATGATGTCATAGCTTACGACGGTTTTACAATATCATAGCTTTGAAAATACGGACCCTGGTGATAAAGACACAATAAAAGAAAAAGGTGTTGGGGTCATATTTTATTTATTGACTCCTTTCAATGTATAATTACTTGAGTGGACATATATATACATATATAACTTGTTATTTTATTAATCATCATAAAAACTGACAACAATATGAGCATATTTTTTCTGCCATCATTTTTGACTGAAAATCTTTCTGAACATTGTGATAATTATTGTTCAATGTGATATTCATTGTTTAATTTTAGCCATGAAAAATGTAACAAATTTTCAAGTAAACTACTGGAACATTTTTATATATGTATATTGTGGTTGCATCATCGACTGTTGCATATGTTTTATTTATTTATTAATCTTTGATGTTCAGATTACAATACTGATCTCAGGGAGGAAACAGAAATATGAATGTAGCCTGTAGGTGTATGTTTTGACCACCGTAAATTGGTTGATAACAAAACATTTGGGACTTGGTTTGTGGGTACAGATACTGGTTTAAGAGTGCATTTATTAAATGTGCATACTGTGATTTTAATAGCATTAAAAAAACATACTCTCCCTTCCATAATTGGGCCCATACCCACGAAACTGGGAGATATAGTGTATGCACTCACCCAACATAAAGGCAGTTTTAGAACCCAACATTAGATATCGTTTTTTTTATTTTAAATTGACCTCTTTTTTCAACACACACACACACACACACACACACACACACACACACACACACACACCCATTAGGTTCAAAATACATGCTTGACAATATGGATCAAATGACAGTCAGGATTAATTGGCTAAAATTCAGGGGTGAATTTAGGATTTTAAGAAGGGGGGTTATCATGTATAAGTGCTTGCACATTCACATAGAGTGGTCTATGCGTGTCGTATGTATTTCCAGTGAAAAAGAGCTGAAAATTGAAGTAGTTTTTTGCCATGTGACAACAGTTTAGGGCAAAACTAGAATGAGTTTCTTAATGTAGTGTGATTGATTAGTTTGTTTCATTGTTTGTGGGGAAGATGCGGCAGCTTTAGTTAGGGCAATGTTTTGTGTGTGTTAATGATAAAGTCTCCAAACAGCATTCCACTTAAACATTATGTCAATAATTGTAATTTGGACCACATTAAAAAAAAAGTTGTTGAACATTGATTTTTTTTCTTTAAAAAATTAGGGTCATCCATTGTATTTTCAAAATATATGGTAAAAAAATCTTGGGGTGGAGTCTTTTTATGTGGGTGGGTAGGTGGGGAAGTTCACCTTTTTCTTTATATGTACATATATGTATTGATGGTTTGTAAAACTAATATTGTGAGCAAAAAAAACCAATATGATTTTGCCTTATATGAATTTTGTACATTAAAAACTACAGAATGTTCCAGATACTTGGTTTTCATTTTCACTCGGAACAAATTCAACCTCACTTCACATTTCTTACCCATAAAAGTGGATGTTAGGAGTAATTGTTAAAAGCCTTTCCATTCTGTTAATCTTCAAGGTTCCATTAACTCTTTAGAACCCAGTATTGCATGTAGGCCTACTGGTAAACGGATTTAAATGGATATCAAGCTTCCATTAAGTCTTTAGAACCCAGTATTGCATGTAGGCCTACTGGTGAACGGATTTAAATGGATATCAAGGTTCCATTAAGTCTTTAGAACCCAGTATTGCATGTAGGCCTACTGGTAAACGGATTTAAATGGATATCAAGGTTCCATTAAGTCTTTAGAACCCAGTATTGCATGTAGGCCTACTGGTAAACGGATTTAAATGGATATCAAGGTTCCATTAAGTCTTTAGAACCCAGTATTGCATGTAGGCCTACTGGTAAATGGATTTAAATGGATATCAAGGTTCCATTAACTCTTTAGAACCCAGTATTGCATGTAGGCCTACTGGTAAACTGATTTAAATGGATATCACTGAAAACTGGTGTCCTGAAAAGAATTCAATTTGTTTAGAGCACATCGATTTATGAATTGTCCATTATTGGATGTCAGACATTAGAGTTAGAGTTAAAAGAAGTTAAAGTTTTTATTTAACGACACCACTCGAGCACATTGAGCACATTGATTTATGAATCGTTGACAGTTGGGATATAAAACGTGGTAAATGTAAAATGTCTTCATAGGAAACCCACAAAACATTTTCATTAGCAGAATGAGATGGTTTATATGCACTTCTCTACAAACAGGACATCACCTACCATAGCCATAGTCTTCAGAGAAAATCTGCATCATTTGTCCAGAAGCAGCTAGCTAGGATCTTTTAAATGCATTTTTCCACAAACAGGGGCCTATGTCACAAAACATCTTAAGTTTACGCCTGCTACTAGCAGTTATACCAGTGGAGAATTTACATGTTTGACATCTATTTCACACAGAAACTTGCATCATTACAGAAGATTGAGCATTTTAAAGACAAAAGAACATGAAATATGTTTATTTCTAACTATATTTGTTGTACTATAATAGTAATAAGGATTGTGGTTTAGTTTTGTGAAATTGGGTCGCGGAGCACTGATTGGGATGGGAGAAACCCAGTCCGAGAATGGGTTCACCGAGGCATTTGATCCTTTGACCCCAAGTTTGTTGGGTGTGCACTCTAGTCCCACCCCCTCAGTCCTGAAAGCAGAGTGAAATATTGTGTCATTTTAAAGGGACATACCCAAGTTTGTAAACACTAAAGCATATTTTTTATAACTGCTATCTCATGGTCCATTCCTTGACATGGTGAGGTAAAGTAAAGTTTGGTTTATTTAACGACACCACAAGAGCACATTGATTTTTTATCTTATCATCAGCTATTGGACGTCAAACATATGGTCATTCTGACACTGTTATTTAGAGGAACACTGCTGTCGCCACATAAGCTACTCTTTTACGACAGGCAGCAAGGGATCTTTTATTTGCGATTCCCACAGGCAGGATAGCACAAACCATGGCCTTTGTTGAACCAGTTAATGGATCACTGGTCGGTGCAAGTGGTTTACACCTACCCACTGAGCCTTGCAGATCACTCGCTCAGGGTTTGGAGTCGGTATCTGGATTAAAAATCCCATGCCTCGACTGGGATCCGAACCCAGTACCTACCAGCCTGTAGACTGATGGCCTAACCACGCCGCCACCGAGGCCGGTGACGTGGTGAGGTAGCTTGCATGTCTCAATGACTTGGAGAGCTATGCCAGCTGGAGCATCAGCTCCTAGTAGGGTCACCCAAGCTGGACTGGTCAAAGGGTAAAGACTAAACTAATATGGACCGGACAGACAGAGGATGCGAGTCATGAAAGACAACTGTCTAGGAGAAGCAAACTCCAAAATCAAAATTGGGCTGGAGAGACTCAGAATCCTAGTCAGGAAACTCAAAACTCAAACCAAGTCCACTGAAGTCAAAGTACATAAAGCTATGCATAAGCGTTAAGTGTGGAAACCAAAGGAACTGTCTGTACATGCACCAAGCTCTATGATCATCATGATAACTGATAACATATTTTACTTAGATTTTATTGTTTAAATTATCCATTTTCGTACATCCGAAGTGTTTCTGGTCATCCTGGTTTTTCTATTATCACAAAATGAATTTCTCATATTTTTAAACACACATGGGTTGGACAAGTAACAGTTATGGTTTTAGTCTATTTTTAGAGGGCATTTCACCATTTCAGTCACACTCGTGTTTCACTCAGTTGTAACTTTATCCAAATGTGTTACAGGTTTGTAGATTAACTAAACTTAAGTGTGCATTTTCATGGGCTGAAACTAGGGTCTGTCCCTTTAAGACATAGATCTAGTCGCTTTTGTCATTTGGCTAAAAGAACCTTTGAATATGCATGGCTACAAATTTTACAATTTCATTTAGTTATTTTCATTCTTTTGTCCAATTAGGTTCTAGCATGGTGTTCTGGGCAGACAGTTCAGCTATCTGGACAGTCGGTCCAGGACAGTGTGTTAATGGTTAGAGAAAGAGATGTTTGTGTAGTGGTCTTACACCTACACACTGAAATGCTAAACTCGTTCCGGGTGGGAGCCGGTGTCAGGATGCAAACCTGGTACCTACCAGCCTTCTGTCCGATGGCTTAACCACTACACCATAAAGGTTAGTTTGCTTGGATTAGAAATTTCAAGATTTTTCATTTCCCATCTCAAAATTACATGAATTTCTAGGCCTGGAAAATTACATTTATAAATCCCACGACTTTCTATGACCTGTACAAACCCTGATGATGTTAACAAGGGAAAATGTGACAGCAAAGTAATAAACAAGTAAAAACAATCAAATTAGATTTTAAATTTATTAACAGAACATTACAGTGGCTATACGCAGCATTCTGCAACCATAAATTTATCACAAAAGCTTCAGTATGTTTATTGCACAAATATTGCTCAAGCTTGTTCCCTTTAATCCATAATATACTTGAATACATCCCACATTCCAAATACTATACAGGATAGTTATTGAGCAGTGTTGTATGTTAGATATGTCATTCACACTGTTACAAATATATTTCCATTAACACATAATACACTTGCTAAATACTTTTATATTGTTGCATAGGTTTTCTAGAATTATCTTCATTCCAAATACCATATACATAGAGAATACACGAGTGGCCGCTAGATACCATTTATCTACCAGAGTTGTTTTAAAGTGTAATTAATGAGCGAAAGCATATCCTCAAAAACCAGGTTTTAAGCACATTTTAACATCTTTATGGACTAAATGATATTTACAACCCTTTGCACTTGTAGCTGACTTATGTGTCACAGACACATGATTGCCAAGTTAACTATATGTTACAGTGTAATTGATTTTCGACGTACTGGTCACAGTGTAATTGCTTTCAGCTGTGCTGGGGTTTTTTATTGGACGTATGGGCATTGGTGACCTGGTCATCACCTAGGAGCAGCCAGTCATATGTCTTGAAGTTGTTAACACATGTATGTATGTAAACAACTATGTGTTATCAAAAATAAAGCGTGGTGTTCTCACTAACGGGTGTGTAAGAAATGTATTTCTTGAATAAGGTCATGCTATTCAAACTGTTCTCACATATTCCTGTTTAACATATTATACTTTACTACAGTAACTATAAATTGACTGATTTCGCAAGTCTGGGTGATCCCAGGAAATATGAGACAACAGAATTCAAGTGTTGAAGTATTGACCATATTAAACAAGTGTCGTAAAATTATTTAGCAAGTTTACTTGACTGAACTGAATTGAGCGGAATCCTATCACGTCAGACATCAGTGTGAAGGGGTAAGACCTGAATGTAGAGGGGTCTGTCAAAGCTTCTTCTTTCCCGTAGAAAGCATGGCAACTCAGTGGCTGGAATAAGCAGCACAGTGAAACTCCTCTAAACCGGACACCCCATGAACCAAAGAAAGAAAGAAATGTTTTATTTAAAGACACTCAACACATTTTATTTACGATTAACTGGCGTCAGAGATATGGTTAAGGACCACACAGATATTGAGAGAGGAAACCCGCCGTTGCCACTTCATAGGCTACTCTTTTTCAATAGCAGCAAGAGTTCTTTTATATGCACTATCCCACAGACAGGGTAGTCCCTATGGACCAAGTAAAATGTCCAGTTTTATGAGGTATCCAGTTTAGAGAAGTTAAGTTCTGTACAGATTTTAAAAAAATGTCTGGGTTTTTTTAAAGGGTTTTCTGGTTTACAGAGGGTCTGGTTTACAGAGGTTTGACTGAAATTGTAATCTCACGAACTGTGTTTATGAAACTTTACTCTCGACTAAATCCTTAATGACATTACATACAGGTAATTTATGACATTGTTAAACTCTGTTAAAAGTTTAAAGGTCTACATTTATCAAAAACGTGATTCACCATTGTTTGGTATCTACGTTTACCTTTTACAATATATATGAAGTATCAATAAAATAAATTAAATTTTTTAAAACTATTTTTAATATATTCACAATAAAAAGTCGCTTCCCCCCCCACCCCCACCCCATCGCTTGCCAAAAAGCCTATGCACTCCAAGAGTTAAGTCACGTGACCCCATGATGTGCTAACCAGCATAACATGAAAGCATGATTTGCAGCCTTTCAGACATTTTATATGCAAGTGGAACACGTGTATTTTTATAACGCGAAAATGTTATTCTATTGAATTGAATTGTATGTGTGGAATATTATTTTGAAGATATCTTTCAAATGGGAAACATGGTGAACCATTATTTGGTGTATGGATGTACAAAAGCTGCAGTTAAAGGCAAAAGAAGTTTGCATATTTTTCCAAAAGACAAACTGACATTATCTGCTTGGAAACCGAACATGTATGTATTGGAAAGGACCATCAAGATGGAATACGATTTGCAGTGACCACTTCACACCTGGGGATTACGATAATTATCTAAGATGGTCGATGGGAATGGCACCAAAACTTTTGTTAAAGAACTTGTCTGTTCCAAGTCTGTATCCCCCCGGTTCAGCAAATTTGTAGCTCGGAGCCCGAACACCAAAACAAAGCCCGAATGTTAATGTCGAGGTGTACATTGTTCATATTTGGCACAAAAATACACCTCAACAAGATGCATTTATATATGTTTAAAAAATAAATGTAGGAAAAATATTGTTTAGAAAAAATCCTGAACATCGCCCAAAGACAAAAACAGATACGCCTACCGAATGTTAATGCGATGTTTTCTAAAAAATACGTTTGGCTCGCCGGATCATTATCAGTGTACTCTGGTTCAAACTGATAGGGAAGTACCCCTAACGGATTTTCTCCTTCATCCTCACCAATCGAGATAGCATTAGAATAAACAGACAAATGCGACAAGTCCAAAATGTCCAAACTAACGTCCGATAAGAATGAGCTATTTTCCGAAGAATCATTACATGCTGTCGCCATGCTAACCTACTAATAAATGAGAGGTCAGATGCGGGTCAAATCGACTGTATCAGCGTTTCCCCCCCCCTCCCCCCGAGCGTTTTACAAAAAGTTGCTTTATTAATAATTGGGGTGGTATTTTTGTTTTTTTATGTTTAATAATGTAATCTTTATGTATTTTTTATATATACTGTGTATTAATGTACCATGATTGTGGACCTTTAATAAAAGACTAATGTAATGGTCATACAGAAGTTACATCAGATGTGTCTTTAACTGAATACAGAATGAGATAGTTATTGCTGGTAATATTAAAAAGTAATCATAGAGTAGATCTTAATCATACAGTTCTACCAGGGACCTAATTAACTAAACTCTCGCAACTTTGCGATCTCGCACTGCAATGCAAAAAGACTTGCAAAGAGGATACTTTGTTGTCTAGCAGAGCCTAAGAGACCTTTGTGAATTAGGCCCCAGGTATCTGTGTTTTTCTGAAGAAGTGATTCCTGGCCTAGGTGGTGTTTAACAAAAAACATTTACTGTCTAAACTCAAGACTTATAGAATCTGAGACTTTAACGTCATCTCAAACACATAATAACTGAATGCCTGTCATGAAATAAAAAGTTTAAGTCTCGACTCTAAAGTTTTAGAAACATGGGCTCTGGTAATGTAGAATGTGGTTATATCATCAGATCTCTATCATACAGAAATGTGGCATCTACGTGTTTTTAAAATGTTTTATATAGTAATTATAAAAAGGAGAAATTTAGGATCAGATTTATAGGATATTAAATGAGCTTCCATTTCTCATAATTTTTATGTCCAGAGTGAAATATTTTTCAACTGTCACAAGCTTTAGCGAGTGACAATGAAAATTATTTCATGAGGACATAAACATGATATGAAATGGTAGGGAGTTTAATATCCTATGTATTACCCATAATCAATCTTTATATCACTCAATTCATTTGGTTAACACTCCTGTAAGGTTGTAGTACGCCAATCGATGACACAGAAATGTTACGTCCCACTTGGCGTTCTAGTGGTACGTATCACTTTAATATGTACCAAGATATTTTTAATCATATCGGTAATAAAACTGGTTATTGGACTATGTTGATGCACTCAATAATATATCTTAATTGACTATAATCTAGGAGATAAAATAAAAGTATATACATGTAATAATCATGTAAAAGATGCAGATTATTGTCATAAAATGTCTTTCGTGGAAAAATGTATACAACTATAATAAAGAATGCCATGTTGCAATACTCGCCGATATGAACAAAAATACTATTTTACAAAATACGCAAATTAGATATTCCAATAAGCTATTATCGATAATTCTATGCCATGTAAACATGATAATGGCTACAACTAAGATGTTTTCTAATGTTCACTGAATTTAAATTTAAATTGATTGAAATTACCATCTTCTATACCACTAAATGACTCCAAAAAAGAAAAAGAAAAAAAGATCAGAAAAAAGAAAGAAAAGGTATATACATGTTCATATACAATGCCAATATAATTTTTAGGATACGTCAATACATTATAATACATACAAAATGTGTTGCAGAAAACAACATGCGAAATTGTCCCCCAACAATTCGGTCCTTATGTATTCATTCAGGGAACGTTTTCTTCAGCATCATGTTACAACTCGTTATGCAAGTTTTACAGATTGCTATTCAATTCTACCACATTAAATTGTAGTTCTTAATAAATTTTCAAATTGATTACAATGGTTATTAATCAATACAGAATATTTTGTTTTTGTCTATTATCAACTCATTAATTCATAAATAGTCAACAATATTCTAATTTTGAAAAGTTCTGCATGTAATATTTAATGTATTCCTTGAATATGGAAGTTTGGAAAAGGAATTTCAAAGCAATATTTGTTTAAACAACATCCCAGACTATTTTAAATTACTACTGTTTGCAATATCATTAGACACTGTACTATGTACAAACAACTTTTTATAAATGATGTAATTACATAGTTCATACACTTCATTTATCTAATTCCATGTTTGTCCTAACCTTTTTGAAAAGTTAAACTTTGTTTAACATCATCACTAAGCCACATTGATTTAATAATAATCAACTATTTGATGTTAAACATTTGGTCGTTCTGGCACATAAACAAAACACCTAAACTCTTCCATTAGCATCAAGGGATCTTTTAAAAGCATGCTACCAGACTGAATAGCACATACCAGCCTTTAATACGCCAGTTGTGAGACAGGAGAAAACCCAATCAGAGCTCAGCACAGGTCCACCAATTTCTTGTAGTGAAACTTTAGGTCTATATTCTATATCCAAGAATAATTGTTTATTTTATTTCGGTGCAGGAATGTCATTATTCAGATAATTGCAGGTCAAAAGCAATAAATACATTGTTCAAAGCATTCTACGTGGCATCCGTGTTAATGACCGTCGGTAAATATTTTCTCAATAAACATCAAATACATTTTTACTTTAACAGGACAATATTATTATTAATTTTTCCATAAACAGCAAAATGCTGTGAACAGAATGTGTTCATAAAGTCATTCCAATAAAACAAGAACTTTTTTTTTTACATGAAATATCCATGGCTGGATCCAGGCCAGGAGATGAGGGTGACCTGTACCCTGTAAAAAAACTAATTAAAGTGCTCCTTTTCATGAACAATTTGGTTACAATTTTTATTGAAATGTACTTTTCAGGGTCCATGTGTCCTTTTGTCTTTGGTCCCCTCCCTAAAATACATCTTGTCAGCTCATTTGGAATTTCTATACTGTTACCTGAACCAGTTGGTTATACGACTTACAAATTCAAGCTTAAATAAGTGTCGCCAACATTAAATATTGCTATGGTTAACACATTTTAAGCCTGTACACATGAGCAGTAAAGCTCAATGCATATAAAAACCCTGAACATACTGATTTTATTAAATACTGATATGTCAAACTGATAGAAATGAATAATTACTACATTGTGGTATGAGCTAGCACTAACGTTTCTTTTTCAGGACTCACACTGAATTCTTTTTGTTTGAGCCAATGTTCAGATATGTAGCTTATTTTCTTGAAAATCAGACACTTTCATAAGACTAACGCTAAATGTTGAGGCCAATTATTTAACGTAGAAATTAACAACTGGCTAATTTGGCTATAGGCAGTGCGAGCCCTGTGTTAACACAATTTACTGGTTGATTTGTAAAAACAGTTTTTGAATAAATTGCTGATCTAGTTAACTGGTTAACTGTAGACTTTTCATCAACCAGTTTCTGCATAGATTGTTGATCTAGTTAACTGTAGACTTTTCATCAACCAGTTTCTGCATAAATTGCTGATCTAGTTAACTGTAGACTTTTCATCAACCAGTTTCTACATAAATTGCTGATCTAGTTAACTGGTTGACTGTAGACTTTTCATCAACTGTTGATACAGTTTACAGGTCAATCTCTGAAACTACCAAGTGCTGCATATTCATCCGTGCTGTGAAAGACACACAAAGAGGCAAAATATAAGAATTAAATTATAAAAGTACCAGACTTTAAAAGACTGCAGAGAACATTTTGTTCAGTATTGCGACATGTAAGTTTTAGAGGTTGCTATACATTTGTTATAAAACGTTAAAAAGTAGTTGCTTATTAATTTTTAAACTGATTTTAACTTGTTTTTCTTTTCGTGCTTACATCAAAATTTGGAAGTATTTAGGAAGTGTCTCTAATCGAAATTTAAAACACAAAGTGTTACCTCGACTTACCTGAAACCAAAATCAGCGTTTGTACCTTTTAGGTTAAGTAATAACTGACAAAAATTATTGTTTGGTTAATACAAGTATGAATCAAAAACAGAAAAAAAAAAAAAAAACAAAAAAACAAAACAAAAAAGTGCACATTGTATCATTTCACCAAATTTACTTTGGATTCAATTTGATTAAACAAGTATATAAAGTTCGCATGAAGCTGTTCCAAACATACGTGTGTAGAGGTTCTGTGGTTTATACCGTGATACACGTTGAAACATCTCACGTTCAAGTTTCAGAATTCCATGTGTATGTCATCATTGATTCAACATAACAAATCAATTTGTTTTTAAGCACTGCCAAAAAGTAGAGCAAAATGAAGCTCTTGTAGTTATGAATGTCAGTTTCATAAATCAAATATCGTTTGGACCAATCCAAGCATCTATATCAAAAAGTGTTTTTACATATTGGAATTACAGTATATTGCTGTGTATTAGCCGAATTTTGAAGTCTAGAAATACTTTCCAAAAGAAGAGAGTCGGCTTATACACGGAGGCAACAAATTAGTTCATAAAATTGCGATCGAAAACACCCCTGACTGCGACTTACAAATTTGATCAGACCCTTACAGCCTTTCACAGCTTATGTAACAATAATTTGTGCACAGTATAAATAAAACACCCCATCATGCAATATTATGTAGTGTTTGTTCTTGAATGCATTATAACATTGATAAATAATAATAAAAATTACTTGCTTTATTATCATTTCAATGGTAAAAACATGCTCTTTCCAACCGTCCACCATCTTTGTTTGACACCTCTGTCTATATAATTTTGTAAGCTCTTATTTAATTGGATCACACGATTTTGCAACCTGCACCAGTGTAAACAACAGCCTAGGACCACAGAATTGTTTTTCTGTGTGCAGGGCTAAAAATTCGCGCAAGCATAAAACATACTTTTGAATCTGTGCATGTTCGAAACAGTGCTTTATCGAGACTTAGTGAGTTTATTATTTGCAGTGAATAATTTAATTACTTATGTGCAGTGATATGTTGTTACAGCTTCAATTGTTTATTGTTATGATTTATCTGTGCTAAATTATTTTTGCACGGCATGAAGACTTTAGCATTGTGATAATGATTACCGTGTTTGTAATAATTAAAGGTGAAAAAATATAATGAAAAAGAAAAGCACAAGTCTATTTGTTGACAGTATTATTGAAATCAATACAATGTACAACTGGACAAAAGATGACTTTGGCTTATACACGAGGCCGATAAGTTTGTACTTGATATTTAGGGTCAAACTAAGAGGTCTGCTAATACACGGCAATATGCGGCATATAATGATAATCAAGTGATACCTTCAAAGTAACTGGTGTCTGTATCATCGTCGGGCTGGGGCACAAATGGGGCTTCCATCTTCAGAAGATTATCCCAGTCGGTGTCACAAAACAACGACAGACCTTTCACAACTGTAATACAAAATGTCAGGTTTTTTGTATTTGGTATAGTAGACCAAATTTTAGTCACTATTAGTGTCATAATATATACTGAACAAAAAAAGAAACTTCCGATTTGTACATATAGTATTTGTTGTGTTAAAGCATTCATTGTGTAATGAAATTATATAGGTAGTATTAAGCTTGAGCTGTATTATCAGGATTCATGAATTTTATCGATTATTTTTGCACAGTTAATCATGAAATTCAATTTGCACGTGCATGCATGGTTCGACATGTCCGTGTAGTATTCGGTCAATTTGTTTTACTTGTCTTACTGACATTGTTGTCAAGTGAACGAAAACGCTTCAAATTTGTAAAAAAATTAAAGTTTTTTTTTTTTACATTGTAGCATTTTTAGTGGGTGTTTTTATTTTTAACCCCTACCACACTTGGTCAAAATTTCTCCCAGTTTCTCTTAACCTATGGCCATAATTTTTGCACCAAACGATGCATCATGGAACACTCTTTAAACGCATATATACTGAACAAAAAAAGAAACTTCCGATTTGTACATATAGTATTTGTTGTGTTAAAGAATTCATTGTGTAATGAAATTATATAGGTAGTATTAGCCGTGAGCTGTATTATCAGGATTCATGAATTTTATCGATTATTTTTGCACTGTTAATCGTCGACAACGTGAAATTCAATTTGTACGTGCATGCATGGTTCGACATGTCCCATGTAGTATTCGGTCAATTTGTTTTACTTGTCTTACTGACATTGTTGTCAAGTGAACGAAAACGATTCAAAATTTGTAAAAAAATTAATTGTTTTTTACATTGTAGCATTTTTAGTATGCCAAGAATACCCAATAATTTACGCGAACAGGCGATTGGCATGCTTGATGCTGGCATGTCGACAGAAGACATTGCAAGGCATGTTGGGAGTTCTAGTTGAGCGATACGAAATCTTCGCGTAAGATTTCGAACGACAGGAAGCACCGACTTGCCACGTCGTGGACGTCCGCGTGTTACAACGCGTGGTCAAGACCGCTATATCATGAACACGCATTTGCGCAATCGATTCCAAACTGTCACTGCTACTGCTGCTAACACACCTGGGCTTCATAATAACCGAATCAGTGGGCAAACTGTTCGTAATCGTCTGCGGGAGAACGGTTTACACGCACGACGTCCTTACGTCGGATGTGTTTTAACGCAACGTCATCGTCTAAATCGTCTTAATTGGGCACGTGTACACATTCGTTGGATACGGCGACACTGGAATACCGTTCTTTTTTCGGATGAATCCAGATTTTTTTTACGTTGTGATGGCAGGGTGTGAGTCTAACGTAGGAGAAATGAACGCTATGCTGACTGTTGTGTTCTTGAATGAGATCGTTTTGGGGGTGGGGGTTCTGTCATGGTCTGGGCAGCCATTGCCCATGGTTATCGTTCACCATTAGTCGCCATTGATGGCAATTTAAATGCTCAACGTTACCGCGATGACATTCTCCTCATCACGTCATTCCTCTGTTCCACAACAATGCCAACATCTCGATTTTTCAGCATGATAATGCCACCTCTCATACAGCTAGAGACACTATAAATTTTCTTAGGACAAATAACACTGATTTCATTGATGACTGGCCCATTAAAAGTCCTGATCTCAACCCCATCGAGCATGTCTGGGATAGTCTGGACAGACGATTGAGGCGTCGTCCCAACCCACCCGCTAACGTCAACGAACTTCGTCAAGCGCTCATTCAGGAATGGAACAATATTCGACAGGCAGAAATCAACACTTTAGTCAATTCTATGCGCTTGCGATGCACTGCAGTGGTCAATTCAAGAGGTGGTCATACCCGTTATTAAGTGGGTGGTTTTTTTTTTAACCCCTACCACACTTGGTCACAATTTCTCCCAGTTTCTGTTAACCTATGGTCATGATTTTTGCACAAAACGATGCATCATGGAACACTCTTTAAAAGCATATATAACAATTATTCCCCTGGTTTGTTTTCATCAAGTTATGTTCAAGCAAAGTTAGCGGAAGTTTCTTATTTTGTTCAGTATATGTATAAAGTACATAGCTGTAATGTGTTTGTTTTGTTTAACGACACCACTGGAGCACATTGATTACTTAATCATTGGATACTGCATGTCAAACATTTGGTAATTCTGACATGTAGTCATCAGAGGAAACCCGGTATATTTTTCCTAATGCAGTAAGGAATGTTTTATATGCACTTTCCCACAGACAGCAAATCATATACCACGGCCTTTGACCAGTTGTGGTGCACTGGTTGGAAAGAGAAAACCCCCAATCAGCTGAATGGATCCACCGAGGTGATTCGATCCTGTGACGCAAGCACCTCAAGCAAGCACTCAACCGACTGAGCTGTATGCCTCTCCTTAGATGTAATGTGAGATTGAATGTCAGTAATGTGAGATTGAATGTCAGTAATATGAGATTGAATGTCAGTAATATGAGACTGAATGTCAGTAATATGAGATTGAACGTCAGTAATGTAAGATTGAATGTCAGTAATATGAGATTAAATGTCACAAATGAGAGACTGAATGTAAGTAATGTGAGATTGAATGTCAGTAATATGAGATTAAATGTCACAAATGTGAGATTGAATGTCACAAATGAGAGACTGAATGTAAGTAATGTGAGATTGAATGTAGGTAATGTGAGACTGAATGTCGGCAACATGGTTAACACCAGACACCATGGTTGAGGTTTTGGTTGCAGTGCCTCTTTCCTATGGAGTGTTCGTGTGATCCTGCATGTACTTATTTAACCAAGTATAAAACCCCACAATTGTTGTTGGCAACAACACAGCCTACCTATGCATATGCACCCCCCCCCCCACCCCCATGCCAAATCGGAATATTTGTTCTGTTTCTACATATGACATCTACATATCAGAGCTTTTGTACTATTTTAATGTGTGTTTTGTTTCACATGATCCATTAAGCTGATGTAAAAGATTGTTAGCCATATCATATGATACATATAATTATGAATGACTGGTAAAATATGTAATGATTTACCTTCAGCATTTGGCCTGTCGCGAGGATCCATTGTCAGCAGAACATCTATAGCATGACGCGCTGGATCACTTAATACCTCGTCATTCTCAGGCCATGGAATATCTGAAATATGTCATATTAGCATAAGAAAGATACAAGTTCCATATTTCCGCTACAATTAAAGCCCAACGTTCCAGCAGTAGACAAGCTGCCTTCCTCATTAGAATGTGATTCTTGTATAATTTGTGTCATATTCATCTTTCTAATCATGAATAGCCATTTAATATACAACACATTAATTTTAATACTTTTCTTAAAATGCTGCCATAATGATTTACAGAAAGAAATCACATCAAAAACATTTTTATTGAACTTTCTAGAAATGCAATTTAATCTAACTTACTTTTCTTAACTGATTAATGTCAAGATTTGTTTTAAATGTTAGCCTTCACCCAATTAATGACCGAAATCAATGTTTGCAAATGACTTCATTCACTAAAGTCTCACAACTTTGCAATCTTGCAGTGCAATACAAAATGACTTGTAAAGTTGATGCAATGTTGAGTAAGAAAGCTTTGTGAAGTAGGACCCTTGAACACCAAGATGATGCAATGTTGAGTAAGAAAGCTTTGTGAAGAAGGCCCCTTGAATACCAAGATGATGCAATATTGAGTAAGAAAGCTTTGTGAAGAAGGCTCCTTGAATACCAAGATGATGCAATGTTGAGTAAGAAAGCTTTGTGAAGAAGGCCCCTTGAATACCAAGTTGATGCAATGTTGAGTAAGAAAGCTTTGTGAAGAAGGCCCCTTGAATACCAAGATGATGCAATATTGAGTAAGAAAGCTTTGTGAAATAGGCACCTTGAACACCAAGATGCTGCAATGTTGAGTAAGAAAGCTTTGTGAAGAAGGCCCCTTGAACACCAAGATGATGCAATGTTGAGTAAGAAAGCTTTGTGAAGTAGGCACCTTGAACACCAAGATGCTGCAATGTTGAGTAAGAAAGCTTTGTGAAGAAGGCCCCTTGAACACCAAGATGATGCAATATTGAGTAAGAAAGCTTTGTGAAGAAGGCCCCTTGAATACCAAGATGATGCAATGTTGAGTAAGAAAGCTTTGTGAAGAAGGCCCCTTGAACACCAAGTTGATGCAATGTTGAGTAAGAAAGCTTTGTGAAGAAGGCCCCTTGAACACCAAGTTGATGCAATGTTGAGTAAGAAAGCTTTGTGAAGAAGGACCCTTGAACACCAAGATGCTGCAATGTTGAGTAAGAAAGCTTTGTGAAGTAGGACCCTTGAACACCAAGATGCTGCAATGTTGAGTAAGAAAGCTTTGTGAAGTAGGACCCTTGAATACCAAGATGCTGCAATGTTGAGTAAGAAAGCTTTGTGAAATAGGCACCTTGAACACCAAGATGATGCAATGTTGAGTAAGAAAGCTTTGTGAAATAGGCACCTTGAACACCAAGATGATGCAATGTTGAGTAAGAAAGCTTTGTGAAATAGGCACCTTGAACACCAAGATGATGCAATGTTGAGTAAGAAAGCTTTGTGAAATAGGCACCTTGAATACCAAGATGCTGCAATGTTGAGTAAGAAAGCTTTGTGAAGTAGGACCCTTGAACACCAAGTTGATGCAATGTTGAGTAAGAAAGCTTTGTGAAGAAGGCCCCTTGAACACCAAGATGATGCAATGTTGAGTAAGAAAGCTTTGTGAAGAAGGCCCCTTGAATACCAAGTTGATGCAATGTTGAGTAAGAAAGCTTTGTGAAGAAGGCCCCTTGAATACCAAGATGATGCAATGTTGAGTAAGAAAGCTTTGTGAAATAGGCACCTTGAACACCAAGATGATGCAATGTTGAGTAAGAAAGCTTTGTGAAGAAGGCCCCTTGAATACCAAGATGCTGCAATGTTGAGTAAGAAAGCTTTGTGAAGTAGGACCCTTGAACACCAAGATGATGCAATGTTGAGTAAGAAAGCTTTGTGAAGAAGGCCCCTTGAATACCAAGATGATGCAATGTTGAGTAAGAAAGCTTTGTGAAGAAGGCCCCTTGAATACCAAGATGATGCAATGTTGAGTAAGAAAGCTTTGTGAAGAAGGCCCCTTGAATACGAAGTTGATGCAATGTTGAGTAAGAAAGCTTTGTGAAGAAGGCCCCTTGAACACCAAGATGATGCAATGTTGAGTAAGAAAGCTTTGTGAAGAAGGCCCCTTGAATACCAAGATGATGCAATGTTGAGTAAGAAAGCTTTGTGAAGTAGGACCCTTGAACACCAGGATGATGCAATGTTGAGTAAGAAAGCTTTGTGAAGTAGGACCCTTGAATACCAAGATGATGCAATGTTGAGTAAGAAAGCTTTTGAGTAGGCCCCTTGAACACCACTCCGAAAGCACTGAATACAGATGAGGCACAAATTCAAAATTTAGATTTAGCACGAGTACAAAAACATCATATTTAATGCTTGCAAATGGATTTATATGGTAAAAAAACATATAAAAGACAATAAATTTTAAACTTGACACAGAAGACAATATATACTCTTCAAAAAAAGAAACGCAAAAGGGTACAAATGGGTTATAACTCCGATTTTATGTTTCCTACCGGTTCATGCTTTGTGAATATAAGATCATTGCATGTCCCAAACACATTCCCAAGGTTACATTCGATAAAACGCAGCTACTGTACAATAAAGTTCCAAAATGTGAATATTTGCAAAAACGCAGCCACGTGCAAACCATGTCACCACTGCACGTGCGTTGTCTGCACGTGCAAAATGAACACCGACAGTATAAAAGTGCAGGGTGTTCGCTTGCCTGGCCTCTGTATCTGGCCGACAGTTGACAATCCAGGACATGCCACGTCTCAGTGAACCGCAGAGAAACAATGCCATTGGCCGACTAGACGCAGGCGAATCCAGAACGGCCGTTGCCAGGGCATTCCATGTGTCCCCAAGCACCATCTCCAGACTGTGGGACCGTTACCAGCAACATGGATCAACACGTGACCTCCCTAGATCCGGTCGACCACGGGTCACTACCCCCGGGCAGGACCGCTACATCCGGGTACGCCACCTTCGGGAACGATTGACTACTGCCACCTCCACAGCCGCAGCAATACCAGGTTTGCGCAGGATATCCGACCAGACCGTACGGAACCGCCTACGTGAGGTAGGAATTCGTGCCAGACATCCAGTTCGAGGTGTCATCTTAACACCACAACACCGTCGACTGCAGTGGTGCCAGATTCATCGACAATGGCCTCAACTGCGATGGAGACAGGTGTGGTTCAGTGACGAGTCCCGATTTCTGCTCCGACGTCATGATGGAAGATGTCGCGTGTATAGGCGTCGTGGTGAACGTTATGCGGCAAACTGCGTGCAGGAAGTGGACAGATTCGGCGGGGGTAGTGTCATGGTGTGGGCAGCCATCTCACACACTGGCAGAACTGACCTGGTCCATGTGCAGGGCAACCTGAATGCACAGGGCTACATTGACCAGATCCTCCGGCCACACATCATTCCAGTTACGGCCAACGCCAACGCAGTGTTCCAACATGACAACGCCAGGCCTCACACAGCACGTCTCACAACGGCTTTCCTACAGAACAACAACATTAATGTCCTTCCTTGGCCATCGATATCACCGGATTTGAACCCAATTGAGCATCTATGGGACGAGTTGGACTGACGCCTCCGACAGCGACAACCACAGCCCCAGACCCTGCCCGAGCTGGCAGCAGCCTTGCAGGCCGAGTGGGCCACCATCCCTCGGGACGTCATCCGTACTCTGGTTGCTTCAATGGGCAGGCGGTGCCAGGCAGTTGTCAACACACGCGGAGGCCACACCCGGTATTGACTCCAGATGACCTTGACCTTGGTGGTGTGTCCTATCACTTACTCACAATGGACTAGAGTGAATTGTGAACAATCCTGCAACATTTGGTAATTATCGGACTCACCATTCAATAATTAAATCAATTCTCCAAATGTTACGACAATGTGGTTTTGCGTTTCTTCTTTTGAAGAGTATAGTAGAAAAACAAGCGTCTCTTTACTTACTGTATTTGACCGGGAATAAGCCCATGTTCAGGAATAAGCCCATCTACATTTTTCATACATTTAAAGAATTCCATGAAAAAGTCCAGCATAAAAAGAATGAACTGGCTTACCCCACCCCTCGGGCTTATTCCCAATCTAACATGGTACCTACCTTTATTGAGAATATTCTGAAAAACAAGTTCTGCCGTTTCATCGTTAAATGGCGGCAAGCCTGTCAGAAACTCAAAGAGACAAACACCAAGAGCCCACCAATCAACAGCAGCATCTACAAGTGAAAAACTGTCAATCAGAGAGATCTTATGCATGATTAAATCAATCAGAGAGATCTTATACATGATTAAATCAATCAGAGAGATCTTATGCATGATTAAACTGAATTATTTACTGACATCTGTAAATGAAAGTCCAAACTGTGAATCATAGATATCTTATGCATGATTAAACTGAATTATTTACTGACATCTGTAAATGAAAGCCCAAACTGTGAATCATAGATATCTTATGCATGATTAAACTGAATTACATGTGTATTTACTGACATCTGTAAATGAAAGTCCAAACTGTGAATCATAGATATCTTATGCATGATTAAACTGAATTATTTACTGACATCTGTAAATGAAAGCCCAAACTGTGAATCATAGATATCTTATGCATGATTAATATTATTATTTTCTATTATAAAACTCTGAATGCATTATATGTAAATAATAATTTCCAGAAATGACAAAAAATTATTCCCTTTCACAAACAAAAAACCCAAAACAAAACAAAAGACTAAAATTCTGTTATGAAAAATGGTAACACCAAGAACCAAATTGTTGTAATACAGGGCTCGAACGTAAGAATTTGTCTTCCACATCAAGTTTTAAATGAATTGCAATAGGGGTTACAGCCAACTGATGGCAATTTTGAGCCTGCCTATGGCATTTTTTTTTTTTAAGTGACTTTTGCAGCAAATACAAATGACTGAAAGGTTATTTTGCTGTATGTAGACATATTTCAAATGTACAAATGTTAAATATTGGCAGATAATGAAACCAAGTGAATACATTTTCTATTGTTGAGGAGCTTTACCGACTGCACTTTTGTGCCATCGGTGATGCTCACTACCTACAGCAATTCATATTTCAATGTCAGTGCCATCGTTAAGTTTGAACCTGTAATGTTCCATTCAACTAGTTTGGTTATCCTGTATAATATACATGGCAGGGTGCGGAATTTAGCTGAGTCGGCAGAGTGCTCTCTTTAGATGCTTGTCGCAGGATCGAAACACCTCAGTGGATCCATTCAACTGAATGTTTTTTTCTCATTCCAACCAGTGCACTACAACAGGTCAAAGGTTGTGGCATGTGCTTTTCTGTCTGTGGGAAAGTGCATATAAAAGATCCCTTTCTGCATTAATTTTTGTTTAGCAGGTTTTCTCTGATGACTACACGTCAGAATTACTGAATGTTTGACATCCAATAGCCGATGACTAATTAATCAATGTGCTCTAGTGATGTCGTTAAATAAAACAAACTTACTTTTAATATATATGGCAAATATTAAATTAATGTACAATTTTTCTCGTTAACTTGCTGACAGGGCAAGACCTACCGTGCGGTTTATGAAGAAGGATTTCTGGTGCCAGATAGTCCGGAGTCCCTAGAATCCTCTTTTCATCCTGCAGTTGCTGCTGGCCACGTCTGACACTTTTAGGGGTTCTCAGCGGAGTCTTACCAGGTGTGTGGTATGGTGTGTACAAACCTTTACCCTTGCTTATACTAGAAGAATGGTGGTAAGACATAACCTGAAAACAGATTGGCCCAGTTAGAAGTTTCAAATAGTTAATTTAATATAAATTTTAAATACAATCAAGTAAGAAACATACATCTGCTATTAGGTTACCCAGTGTTAAACAAAAATAAATATACAGGGCATCTAGAATTTTTATAAAATCCACTAGCCATGGGATCAATGATTTTAAAAATTTACTATCCATGATTAAAAATTCACTAGCCCTACTTTACTTTAAGTTAATACAATTTTATTAAATAATAGTAATAATCAGATATGTCACCTAAAGAGGGAGATAGAACTTAAAAACAGTAATATTATGGGTTAGGGTGGGGTCAGGATATTCATATTTACAAAATAGACTTAACTGCAACATTTAACAATAATGTTTTTCACTAGTCGTCGGGCATATCAATAGTAGTTATTTACTAGCCTAACATTGCATATCACTAGCCACTTGAGAAAGGCTACCATAATCTAGAAGCCCTTATATAGGACCGAGTGGATATAAAAATTCAACAACTCCATTGTTAAGAAAATCTACAATTGCATGGTATACATGTATCTAAAGAAATGCTTCACTTCAATCTAACAGTGATGTTTCAATGATTAATTATAAAAACTCATAATCGACTGTCACTGTAAAAATGCAGGGTTTGGATTTGTTTCAGTAAGGGATCTTTTATATGCACCACCCCACAGACAGGGTTGTACATACCACAGCCTTTGATATACCAGTCATGTTGCACTGGATGGAATGAGAAATAGCCCAATGGGCCCACCGACGGGTATCGATCCCAGACTGACTGCACATCAAGCAAGTGCTTTACCACTGGGCTACGTCCCGTCCCCTGTTGCAAATTTTGAAAGCAGTTGGCAAATTTTATTTTAGTTTGACGAAATAATTTCATGTAATACTTGACATTTTTAAAGAAACTAACTGACAATTTGTGCAATATTTGAAGTTTAATTTAGACAATCTGGCGGATTATTTTACTCACCCAGAGTTAGCTCTGTTATTAGTCTGAGGTGTCTGTCACAGTGAACAGAACAGTTGGTGCAGTCCACATAATTTAAATACTTCTTTTGGACCATTGAGGGGAAATGATACTATTCAGTCAAAATTTAAATGTCATTACACCTTGAAATTTTCACATGTCATAGATATATCCTTATATTACTGGAATGTCCCCCCAAAAATCATACAATGTAGATCACCTGACAAAATATTTATCCACATACCATAAAGTGAATAGGTGTATGAATCACTATGACGTTTCCTTTTTTTCGTGTGTAGTCTAATTAATCATGTTTTATATCCATTAACCATAGTTAATTTTAAACATTTTTGAATGCAACAAAGAAAGCAGTAGTTGTGCTGCTTAACCCTTATCCTACCGCATTCTTTTTGCTAAATTTAAAGAATTTTCACCTGTTCTACATTTCTAGTAATTTTATTAAAATCCATGGACATTTTAACATGAAATTACACCCATATGTACCATTATGATCCACCTACGTAATGATAGCATTTTGTAGATGGTTATTTTATTTATATTACCATGGCAACAGCTGCAAATTTCAATATACCATTTTTTATTAGAATAATAGGCTGCAATGCACATACTGTCATCAACGCTTTTTTGTAAATTATGAAGATAATGTCCAACATTAACTATTATACATTTTTAGTAATATTATTAAAATCAATTGACATTTCAGCATGAAATTACACATATATATACTAAGAATATCCACCTACATAAGCTAACATTTTATAGTCAGTCATATTATTTATGTTACCATAGCAACAGCTGCAAATTTCAATATACCATATTTTCATTAATAATTATGAAAACTTTAATTAAAAACTAATATTTTTCTTTTAATTTAAGTCTATGCTGTGATTTATTAACCATACTGCTTCATGTAAACAAAAAATTAAGTCGACAACCACGGTTTTTCTGAAAAATAGGGTCAGATGCGCATTCGGCTATCAATGCATTTTTGTAAATTATGAACAGAATTTCCAACATTAACTATTATACATTTCTGGTAATATTATTAAAATCAGTTGACATTTCAGCATGAAATTACACACATATATACTAAGAATATCCACCTACGTAACGCTAACATTTTATAGTCAGTTATATCATTTATGTTACCATGGCAACACCTGCAAATTTCAATATACCATATTTTCATTAATAATTACGAAAACTTTAATTAAAAACTAATATATATTTTTTAATTTAAGTTTATGCTGTGATTTATTAACCATACTGCTTGATGTAAAGAAAAAATTAAGTCGACAATCGTGTTTTTTCTGAAAAATAGGGTCAGATGCGCATTCGGCTATCAATGCATTTTTTGTAAATTATAAACATAATTTCCAACATTAACTATTATACATTTCTGGTAATATTATTAAAATCAGTTGACATTTCAGCATGAAATTACACACATATGTACTAAGAATATCCACCTACATAACACTAACATTTTATAGTCAGTTATATTATTTATGTTACCATGGCAACAGCTGCAACTTTCAATATACCATTTTTTATTAATAATTATGAAAACTTTAATTTAAAACTAATATTTTGCTTTTAATTTAAGTCTATGGTGTGATCTATTAACCATACTACTCAATTTAGAACAATAATTAAGTAGACAGCCAATTTTGTTTTTGAATAATAGGGACAAATGCACATACTACCATCAACGCATTTTTGTAACTTGTGGACATTGTGTCCAACATTACCTAGACAATAAAAATATGTATACTATCTCTATATCTTTATATATCTTTGTCAAATGACACAAGATTTTAAAAAAGGTATATGCCCTTTCACTTCCTGTCATTTTCAAATGAACATTATTAATTCTGTTACCATGGTAACCAATGCAAAAAGAGGAACCGTTTCCCATATGAAATGTTTTAAATGAATTTATTTGAATACAAATCACTGTATAATGATGTAATAATAAGCTCCCAGCTGTTTACAAGCGAAGGGTGAAAATTGTGGATTCTGTTACCAATGCAAAACAGAAAATAAATTTCCAAAAAATATCATTTTCAAGGACTGAGAAAAAACAACAATGTATAGTGACATAATTGTACTATGCCTGTAGAAAAGATATATGAAGCTTATTAATTCTGTTACCATGGTAACCAGTTCAAAACTATGTTACCATGGTACCCAGATCGAAACTGTTACCATGGTAACCAATGCAAACTATTGGTTACCATGGTAAGGTATGTAAAACTTAAAACTATTTTCTGTGCGCATGCAACTTTTGGGTCATAAGGTCAAAAGTAAAGGACACCAGTAATCAATAATTTGAGGGTACTTGAAAACTCCAGATCATAACTGCCGCTACTAGGTGGTTATGGGGTTTAGAATCTTTTTAAATTGGACACTTCATTTCATGTACAAACTTTAAGCAGCAGTTATCTTACTATAATCGTTCTAAAAATTATTAAAACGTATCCATTAATTCCCAAGATTTTAGGGTACATAATTTTACCCTTCATACCCTCTGGCAGAAACCCTGGACACTGATATTAGAATAATAGAAATAGTAAAAAGGATTTTATGCATTTCAGTAATTTATTGTGACACAAGATACTTGCAATAGTGCTTCACACGGTCACAATTGTAAAAAAAAAAAAAAATGTCCATTCATCTAAAGAATGTTTTAAACCCAAAGAAACAATCATCAACATGTGAGCCCTAATTAAAATTTAATATGTACCGTATACATGTGTATTCAGTGTTAAACATGATACAAAATTGATCTAAACGGTCACCTGAGTAAATTGCTGACCACAACTACCAAACACATGGAGTGCAGAGCACCCATTTTCCTAGGGGGATTGAAATGACCAAATTCATGGTTTTGGGTTTTCCATAGGTGAGAGCAACTACCAAATAAATTTGGTTGGAAATGGTCTAGTATTCCTGAAAACATAAGAGTTTAAATGCATTTGTGTATATGATAGATGGTTTAATGAATTTGTCTCCTACCTGAGGGGGCAGGGGACACGACATTAACGAAATTTGCAAAACTGATATTTGTATGGTATTCCTGGACACGACAATTGGCTTAATTTTCCCCTATTTGTGCCCCACCCTTAGGAGAGGGGTAGAATGTCCAAATTCACAAGGAGATGAACTCCATCCCCACCTAGGGGACATTCACAAGTTATATACACTGGTCATCTATTTGCCTTTATATATTATTTGAATACTATCCAGGCATAGCATTTCTGGCAAATGAGCTGGCCTAAAACCTTTCCACCATGTATTTCCATCATTTTACTCTGACACAACACACACACAAAATCCTTGGATCCGCGACTGGTACAGTATAGTACATGCTTTAATCTATTTCAATAATAAAAACAAAAAACCGGTGGCGCCACATAATTATGTGTGACACGCAACGAGAATGTTTTGTGATTGGTTATTGAAAATAATGTAGGTCAAGGTATTCTTCAGACTACTTCAGCAAATATTCGTAACCTATCGTTTGTAATTCATTTTTTAAAAATGAGAACAAATATATATCCACTCAGTAGTGATTAATACCAATGTGAATGTTGAAAAGGAAAAAACTGGCAGAAAAACAACACACAACAAAACAACGACGAACACCGACAGGGATCGATCCACCTACTGATGCAAAGGCCTAACTAATCAGCATTGTCGATGTTTAACATGTTTCTGTTACTAAAATAAATTAATGTATAAGCTTATTATCATTCAGTACATGTTTTTATTAATTTTTAATAACTTATTTTCATTGTGTTTTTTTTTCTATTTACCCTATGTCGCAGAGGACGGTCAAGCATTGCTAGGTAAATCGTTTTGACACTGCGGTTATTCGGGGATGCCCGTCACGTGACTCAAAAATAATACGTCACACCTCTGCTGTCCACATAGCTGTTACTTTTCTATGAATGATGGACCGTCGACATAGTTCAATTATTTTTATAAACCATCATTAAGTGAGATATGGTGCTTATGTAGATGGTCCAATACAGTACTTTTAAGTACAAATCAAATGTATATATTTTCAGATAATACTTTGTTGGGTCATTAATTAGGTCAACCATCTGTGATCAAGTGCCTTTAAAATATTATGTAACGCTATTTTTGTCAAAATTTTAGACCCCACCCGTAACACCCCCCCCCCCCCCAAATTATTATTTAAAGCTTGGAAAAAAGTTTTAGTAACAAAAATGTTGTTACATAACCCTGTTAAATACATTTGGATCTACACCCACCCACCCCCTCAAGCCTAATATTTGAATGTCCCCTTAAGTTCATAAACTGGTTGAGTAATAGAAAATTGATCGGTTGATAACGGGTGAAATTACAATTAATTCCCAACTCTGTTATCTACTGACCTCCTCTGAGCCGTGCTCCGAGGTGAACTGCACATCTTTCTTGTGTGTTCCAGTCACTGCGGCCGACCAAGCCGTAGACCCCAGCGATGTAGCTCTCTCTGCGCTATTTGGTGTCCACACAGAACCGGTCCTTGGCCTCAGCGGTGTTTGTGACTGGTCGTTCAACGAGACATCCTCGCTGGACGTATTGTTGTCCTCCTTGCACCGCAGCCGCTCTTCACTAAACCCAAGACTGACCCACTCCGCGGATGTGCTTGACAACAACCTGCCATCATTTGGGGAAGTTATATTTAATGGTGTCTCTCGATCGTTCAGGGAAACCATCTTTAATGGCGTCTCTCGATCGTTCAGGGAAGTCATCTTTAATGGCGTCTCTCGATCGTTCAGGGAAGTCATCTTTAATGGCGTCTCTCGATCGTACAGGGAAGCCATCCTTAATGGCGTTTCTCGATTGATCACAGAAGCCATCTTTAATGGCGTCTCTCGATTGTCCGTCTTCTTGAGTCTGTGTTCATCGCCATACACCTTGACCTGACCATCGGCCATGCCACAACTCTGTGACGATGAAGCCTCTGACGAATGCTCAAGATGATCATCCACCAAATCGAAGCTTCTTTTCTTTGATCTGAAGTTCGTGTGACACCCTGGCACGATGCTAATATTATCAATACCTTGCGTCAGGCCCGTCCGAGCATTAAGAGGCTTTCTCTTTGACTTCAATGTCCGTTTTTTGGTGCCGACAGCCCTTGAAGTATTTGATTCTTCGCTAACGCTTGAACTGAAAGACTCTGCAGGAGCACTATGCCATCTTGGCAAAATACTGTGAAATTCATTGTCTGCAATCTCAGTAGAAGACTTGCTGTAGGTCTGTGGTGTATCATTACTGGACAGGCAGATATCCCTGACTTGAGGCGAGAGACCGGTACTTTGAATCAGCGAGACATCATCTGGAAGAATACGAGATCGCGATCTCTTGCGTGCCACTCTCCGACACTTCATGGACACATCGGGTGCGAATGGGAAGTCGGAATTACAGCTAGCAATTTCATTATCCTCCGAATCTGACGAAACCAAATTCTTGTTCTCTTCTTGAATTGTTCTCAGAAGAGGCAACTCGCCACTTCCTGGTTGCGAAAGCATGCTGTCGTTTACACGCGAGAAAGACCTGCGAGGACCAGGACAAAAGTCAGCGTCGTTTTCATCTTCAGAATGGTAGCTGTACCGACTACTCTGAACCGAAATATTTGAAACCAGATTTCCAGACACATTCACGGACGTCGGAGAACAAAACTCTTTTGTGCTGAAGTAACTCTGTTCTGAATCGGACATGGCATTTAAAATGAGCATGTGTTCATCGTCGCTTTCTTCAGAATACGATCCTTCCCTCATGCTCCGCAGATTCTTGGCTGCGTACGAATTCCACACTGACTCGTTCGTCCTGTGTAGCTGAGGGGTGTCATCTGAAAAGCTCTCCTGCCGTGAAGGAACTTTGCAGTGACTCTGGCACTTCCCAGAGCAATCTGTCGCCAACTCTGTCCGGTTTTCTTTTTCAGTGTCAGCATTTTCCACATCTCCCGGGAGACGGTCTTCAGCACCGAAGAACACACAGTTGTCGCTGGCCATGGAAATGTTGTGGCTGCTTCTACTGCAGTCGGAGATGCTTGATGACCGCCTACGGCGAGAAAAACTCCTGTCGTTCAAGGTCGAGTCCCAGTTGAGAGAATCCTGTAGCGTCGGTGTCAGACTCTGTACGGGTGGAGTCAGGCGGGCAATCGACGAACTGCTCAGCTTGCGGTTCAACATGGAGTTGAAGGAAAACCGTGACAGTGAGATGCTCAACCTTCTCTCACGAAGTGGCGTTCGGAATTTCTTTCTGGATCGGAAAACAGCCGGGGTGCCTGGACTCTCGAGAACTGATCTTGCTGGTTTCCTAGTTGAAGGCAAGTGCTGAAATGACCCAAGAATATAAATTACATACTTATTAACTGTTTACTTTTCAAAATATTTTTAAAATAAGTCTATTCTGCCCATATCGCCTTTATCAAATGTTCATAATTCCATAAATGTAGGAGCCAAAGGATTTTGTTCTGTCATTAATAATAACAGATTATCTGAGATATATTGTTAGCCTTTGTCTTTGTAAAATTTGGATTACTAATTAATTATTAAGACTACAAACAAACATGTTGTACATCTTTCAGAATATCCATAGTCTTTGTATTGTTTGCATTTTATACTGTATTATATTATACTGTATCATTTTATACTGTATTACTTTATATTGTATTATATTATACTGTATTATTTTATATTATATTGTATTATTTTATATTGTATTATTTTACTGTATATTATACTGTATTATTTTATACTGTATTATTTTATACTGTATTATTTACTTCAATTAGAAAAATACACTATGTCTGTGTTTATTACTAAAAATGACCTATGCATGAATTCCTACTGGTGACTTTGGCTGGATTATCCTACAGACGGTCACAGACAATTATTTCGTTGCTTGGTCTGGAGAGTCGGAGAAGAAACTCACTGATGTACACATAGGCTACTACATTCAAATAGCAGCAAGAGATCTTTTACAATACATCTCCAAATACATACCACAGCCGTATATCAGTGATATGCCACCGGCATTTGTCTGTTTGCCAAACTGTGATGACAACATATTTATTATCAACAAGTACTTTGGTTTATATGTGCCAAATGGTCCAATAATATTGTTTGTACGTTACACCAATGCATGACAATTTCTCAGTTATAATCTTTATTTTCCCAGTGACGAATGCCTGCTGAGGTAACAGATACAAGTACTTTTGTTTACAAATCGGTTTACAATTCAGAAACTGGTTACTGAGTAACATTGCTTTCAGCATTTACTATCAATCGAATTCCAGCCAGTGCACCACGACCAGTATGTCAAAGGCCATGGTATGTGCTATCCTGTCTGTGGGATGGTGTCTATAAAAGATCCAGGAGTGGTGTTGTTAAACAAAACACACTTTAACTTTTACTGTCAAACGAATAATTTATTTTTCCCATCTTATCTTATTCACTAATAACAGTTACTCACAAAGCGTAATCTCAAAGACAAAATCTGTCCAGGGGTGCGGAACTGATCATGAGGACTTTTGTTCAAATACTCCGAATGAGCTGAAAATAATGAAAGACAAAAAACATTCATGTTTAGAGTACGGTACACCAACCTAGTACTGGTTAGTACAGAACACGCTGCTTGGAATGAAACTAAAGTTATCATCCATTAAAGACTTTTGTAGGATATATCGATGACACTATAATTTGCGATATCTCCTGCGATGTTCTCCTAGGAGATGTCGCTTCTTATAATCTTGATTGGTCAAATTTGAATCACAAGACAATATTTTATTACGTCACTTTGTATGTTACAGCACTAAACCTATCATTAGTGATGTCACTAGTCATTCTGCTAGTTAATGAGTATACTGCTGCAAAATATAGTGACATTCAACCCACATTACTAACATTGTTTACATGTCGCAAATGTAAAGAATAATAATGGATGATGAAAAGAATACCCCCTTCATGTCTTGTGATATCATAATTTATCAGCACGAGTTGATAAAAGTATAAAAATCCTCAGCAAGCTTCGAATTTCATACTTTTATCAACTCGTGCTGCTCGGGGAGTATCCTCTGTGAATCACAAGACACTCGGGGAGTATCATCTATGAATCACAAGACACTCGGGGAGTATCCTCTATGAATCACAAGACACTCGGGGAGTATCCTCTATGATATGACAAGACACTCGGGGAGTATCCTCTATGATATGACAAGACACTCGGGGAGTATCCTCTATGATATGACAAGACACTCGGGGAGTATCCTCTATGATATGACAAGACACTCGGGGAGTATCCTCTATGATATGACAAGACACTCGGGGAGTATCCTCTATGATATGACAAGACACTCGGGGAGTATCCTCTATGATATGACAAGACACTCAGGGAGTATCCTCTATGAATCACAAGACACTCTGGGAGTATCCTCTATGAATCACAAGACACTCGGGGAGTATCCTCTATGATATGACAAGACACTCGGGGAGTATCCTCTATGAATCACAAGACACTCAGGGAGTATCCTCTATGAATCACAAGACACTCAGGGAGTATCCTCTATGATATGACAAGACACTCGGGGAGTATCCTCTATGATATGACAAGACACTCGGGGAGTATCCTCTATGATATGACAAGACACTCGGGGAGTATCCTCTATGATATGACAAGACACTCGGGGAGTATCCTCTATGATATGACAAGACACTCGGGGAGTATCCTCTATGATATGACAAGACACTCAGGGAGTATCCTCTATGATATGACAAGACACTCGGGGAGTATCCTCTATGATATGACAAGACACTCGGGGAGTATCCTCTATGATATGACAAGACACTCAGGGAGTATCCTCTATGATATGACAAGACACTCGGGGAGTATCCTCTATGAATCACAAGACACTCGGGGAGTATCCTCTATGATATGACAAGACACTCGGGGAGTATCCTCTATGATATGACAAGACACTCGGGGAGTATCCTCTATGATATGACAAGACACTCGGGGAGTATCCTCTATGATATGACAAGACACTCGGGGAGTATCCTCTATGATATGACAAGACACTCGGGGAGTATCCTCTATGATATGACAAGACACTCGGGGAGTATCCTCTATGATATGACAAGACACTCGGGGAGTATCCTCTATGATATGACAAGACACTCGGGGAGTATCCTCTATGATATGACAAGACACTCGGGGAGTATCCTCTATGATATGACAATACACTCGGGGAGTATCCTCTATGATATGACAATACACTCGGGGAGTATCCTCTATGAATCACACAAAAATTAATGTATGAATTACATCAAAGACCTCTGTGAAAAATTGTAATTTTGATATGAAGAAACATGTCTAATCAGAGGAATCCGAGTCGCATGCAACAAAACATTTATTGAAGGCAGTGAACATGACAGAATTATGAAGAGTTTTTATTGCATACCAAAAAATTGCACATTGTCGCAAAGGTCTGCAGTAGGCTTAAGAAATATTACAATAAAGATAAAACTGTCCAGTAATACAGATGAAATATTACAATAAAGATAAAACTGTCCAATAATACAGATGAAATACTACAATAAAGATAAAACTGTCCAGTAATACAGATGAAATACTACAATAAAGATAAAACTGTCCAGTAATACAGATGAAATGTTACAATAAAGATAAAACTGTCCAGTAATACAGATGAAATGTTACAATAAAGATAAAACTGTCCAGTAATACAGATGAAATGTTACAATAAAGATAAAACTGTCCAGTAATACAGATGAAATGTTACAATAAAGATAAAACTGTCCAGTAATACAGATGAAATACTACAATAAAGATAAAACTGTCCAGTAATACAGATGAAATGTTACAATAAAGATAAAACTGTCCAGTAATACAGATGAAATGTTACAATAAAGATAAAACTGTCCAGTAATACAGATGAAATGTTACAATAAAGATAAAACTGTCCAGTAATACAGATGAAATGTTACAATAAAGATAAAACTGTCCAGTAATACAGATGAAATGTTACAATAAAGATAAAACTGTCCAGTAATACAGATGAAATGTTACAATAAAGATAAAACTGTCCAGTAATACAGAAGAAATGTTACACATATTACAATTAACACTTGTCATTTAACCTGTAAGTAAAATAATAGCTTTTCTCATATATTAACACCACCCCATGCAAAATCTGCACTGAATTTAAATAAGTATGTAATCAAATTCACTCCAGCTTGAAACTACTGACAGTGACTGTTCCAAACAGTTTAATTGTACTAAGTTTATGTACAGGTGCAATAATATATTTAATGTTCACTGACCAATATCCACAGATATCTTTGATAAACCGAAGTCAGTCAATTTGATATGGCCCTGGTCTGTAATAAGCATGTTGTCTGGCTTTAAGTCTCTGAAACAAACACCAAAGACATGCACAGACACAGAAAACTGACAGATAGCAGTTAAATTAAACATTGTAATCAATGAAAATAAATATTTTGAAAACCATTTTCTCATGTTTGTAAAATGCAAACTGTTAGCAGATTCTGTCATGAAAAATTAAACAAAATATATATGTAATCTGTTAGTTAGTCAATGTTTTTGCCAGAAAGAAATTTTGGGGTATGGCACTATGGAATTGAATGCAACCACAGTCAACCGAGTATACGAGGGACCTCCCCCAGAAAGAAAATTGGTTAAGTTTAGGGTTAGGGTTAAGAAAATCATACAGTAATGATAAGAGTAATTAATTTTGGGTATGGCGCCATACCCGTTTTACCCTCTGGCAGAAACCCTGTTAATAGCAATAAATAATTATGTAACTCCGGTGGCTTGGGGTCAGAATCTCGCACCTCTATATATTAGGTTTATGTTCTGTGGTGTGCATGAGAAAGGTTGCGTGTTTGAGAGTGAACGTTTTTGTGTAAATGCCATTTTATGGAATGTATGTACATGTATTTATAATCCGTTTGTGTTTGACATACTTGTGTTGGAATGATCAACTGTACTGTGATGTACGCAGAATGATGTATACCGTCATATGTAAGCTATGTATTTTATTATATTCTGTGTGCATACTTAAGTATGAATAGATCATTTACAGTTTGTTCAATGAACTGCTGGGGACTTGCGGGAGTTAAAAAGAGAAAAGATGTCTTTAATTATTTACGGTCAAAACGGTTCTCAGTTTACTTTCTTCAAGACACCCATTTTACAAAAGAAAAATGACTGTTTATTCGTGTAGAGTGGGCGTTTGAATGCATTTGTAATTGTAATAATAGCCAATCTCGCGGAGTTGCAATATTGCTAAATAATAATTTTGATTATAAAATACATTCAATATTTAGAGATGACAATGGAAATTTACTCATTGTAGATATAACAATTTGTAATCTACGTTTAACTTTGGTAAACCTATATGGTCCAAATACAAATAGTCAGGATTTTTACAAGCATATTTTACAACAAGTGAAATTGCTTAATAATACATATTATCTACTCGGGGGTGACTGGAATCTGGTTTTAAACCCACACATAGACACACTCAACTACGTAAATATTAATAACCCAAATGCACACGAAGCAGTATTAGAGATGATTAGTGCATGAGCTAGATCTTGTTGATATCTGGAGAGACCATAACCCCGAACTTCGTAAATATACATGGAGGAGGAACACACCATTGAAACAGGCCCGATTAGATTTTTTCTTAATATCAAATTCACTATATTCTTCTGTAATAAACTCTAGTATACATTATGGATATAGAAGCGATCCTTCTATGCTAAGTCTTAAGTTCGAATTAACTGAAAATATAAAACATAATACCTATTGGAAATTTAATAACTCACTTTTAAAAAATAAATCTTACTTAACAATAATAAAAAACATAATTGCTAGTGTTAAGAGACAGTATGCTGTATTAGTCTACAATCTGGAAGCAATCGATAATATTCCCCTAACGGAAATTGATTTTCAAATTAATGACCAATTATTTTTAGAAGTTTTACTTATGGAGATACGAAGCAAGACGATTTCCTACTCATCTTATTTGAAAAAAGAAAATAGTAAACGGGAAGAAAAATTAATTGAAGAAACAGAATACTTTCATCATTTAGACTTTGAAAACATTAATTCAAAACGAAACGATTTAGAAAATTTGCGTCAAAAAACAATGGAATACATCAGATTGAGAGCTAGATGGATAGAAGAGGGTGAACGCATTACTAATTACTTTTGTAACTTAGAAAATAGAAATTTTATTAGTAAATCCATAACAGTTATTGAAAAAAACGATGGTTCTATTATTACAGATAAAAAAGAAATTATGAACGAAACAAAAGAATTTTATCAAAAGCTTTATTCTCCTAAACAAAGTATAAGTGACGCCAATCTAAATTATTTACTTTCATATCAAGATTTAAAACAATTAAGTAAAGAACAGGCTGATTCTGTAGAAGGTTTATTAACCTATGAGGAATTATCAAATGCATTGAAGCCCACAAAAAATAACAAAAGTCCAGGATCAGACAGTTTTTCTGCAGAATTCTTCAAATGTTTTTGGAAAGACATACCGGTAGGCTATTTTGTTCTCAGATCCCTTAATTATGCTTTTATCAGTGGTGAATTATCTGTTACTCAGAAACTGGGAATAATAACTTGTATACATAAAGGTGATAAACCGAAATGTTTTCTTAGCAACTGGCGACCGATATCACTTCTAAATGTTGTCTATAAATTAGCATCTGCGTGTATATCCGAACGAATTAAAGAAGTACTTCATTTTCTTATTAACGAAGACCAAACTGGTTTCATGACGGGGCGTTATATTGGTGACAATATAAGGATATTGTATGATATTTTGTATTATACTGAATCACATAATATTCCAGGAATATTTCTATGAGTAGATTGCGAAAAAGCATTCGACTCCATTTCATGGTCATATATACACACATATTGACTTTTTCGGATTTGGAACAGATATTAAACGCTGGATTTCTGTTTTTTACCAAAATATAAAATCAAGTGTTATACCGGTAGTTAATGGAAATGTGTCTTCATCATTTAATATATATATAGAGGCTGTAGGCAAGGTGATCCATTATCTCCTTATATATTTCTTCTCTGTGTAGAAATTCTTGCAGGACTTATACGTAAAAATAAGAAAATTAAAGGCATCTCAATAAACAATAAATACCTAATTTCACAGTGTGCCGACGATACTGATTTTATACTTGATGGTAGTAGAACGTCCTTTGAAGAAGTAATAAATACCTTGAATATTTTTTCCGAATTATCGGGACTCAATATTAATTATGATAAATCAGAGGTAATCTGTATTGGCTCTCTTAGGAATAGTCTAATACGATATTTACAAAATCTTAATCTAAAATGGAATCCTCCTTCATTTAAAGCACTTGGAATTATTTTTAGTACCGACTTGAATGAAATGTCCAAACTTAATTATAATTCTAAACTATTTGAAATTAAACAAATTATAAATACATGGAAGAGAAGGTTGTTAACACCACTTGGAAGAATAGCTATAATAAAATCTCTGTTAATATCTAAGCTTAGTTATCTACTTCTAACATTACCAAATCCATCGGAAACATTTCAGAAAGAATTGCACACAATGTTATTTAAATTTGTATGGAATCAAAAGCCAGACAGGATAAAAAGAATAACTTTGTGTAAACCTGTTAATGAGGGAGGTCTCGGAATGATAGACATATTTAACTATGCTAAAGCTTTGAAAATTACATGGCTACGAAAACTGGAAACCAAAGATCCAAAATGGAAACCTATTCTGTTTGCATGTTTTCCACAACTCCGTAACATATCTCTATTTGGTAATGATTTACCCCAGTTGTGCTTAAAACATGTACAAAAATCTATTTTGGAAAGACTGTATCATTGCATTCCGTGACTTCTCGTTATTAATTAATGTTTCATCTTTTGAAGCCTTTTTATCAGAGCCAATTTTTTATAATTCCAATATAAAAATTAACAGTAAATCTTTTTTAAAAAAGAAATGGCTTGGGAAAGGTGTATCTCAAATCTGTGATCTTGTTGATGAATACGGCAACTTTTTAACTTTAAACACATTTAATAAGTTATACAAATTAAATGCATCTTTTTTAGAGTATCAAGGAGTTATTAACTCACTTAAGGCTTACCTTAGGAAGATGAAACTGAATATAATAGAAACAAATATTCCTTTAGATGATTCTCCTGTTCAAAGAAAACTTTGTTCTATCAGAAATGGCTCGAAACTATATTATTACACACTTGTAACTTCTGAAAAGCCAAATTCTGCAATATCAAAATGGCAAAATTATTTTATTTTAGACCTTAATTGGCACACTATTTATTTAAAACCATTTGTAACCACGCAAGAAATAAAACTTAGATGGTTCCAATATAGAATACTTCATAGAATATTAACTACTAATAGTTTCGCATATAAATTAAAATTAATTGACAGTGAATGTGTACGTTTTGTCATGAAGGAAAAGAATCTATAGTGCATTTATTTTGGGAATATAAAATTGTTCAGAACTTTTGGAATGATTATTTAAATTGGTTATCAAACTCATGTAAGCATGTAATTTAAAGCTTTCTTTTGAGCTAGTGATATTTGGATAATGTTTTTGACCTGCTATTATTAGCTAAATATTTTATATATAAATGTAAAGTGCAAAGGGTCCAATTAAATATTATACACTTCCTAAACGAAGCTAAACAAAGATATGAAGTAGAAAAATGTATTTATCTTAGTAAGAACAATCTTAATAAATTCTTCACCAAGTGGTCAGTGTATTATTCTCTCTTTGAACACACCTAATTTTTGTAACTTTCCTTGTGCATCGTCTTGTTCCCAGCGGTCCACGCATTAATAATGAAGATACATACATATGTATATTATGTGTGTGTATGTGTGTATATATATATATATATATATATATATATATATATATATATATATATCATGTGCGTATTTTAAATATCCTAAAGTATTATATTATGTTGTTTTATTATTTTTATGTACACAACCCATGTTTTACCCTTGGCTTGTGTTGTTCTAATTGTAAACAAGGGGCTGGCAATAAAAGTAACCCCTGATTGGTCAGTGTCATGTGAAGTAGGTTTCTGTTTGAGATACAATGACACCATTCTGTGGTCTTGTGAACCAATAAATCATATTACACTCATCCAGTCTAAAACAGAGAATCACTTAGCCACTGATTTTATCGAGGGCGGGACGTAGCCTAGTGGTAAATCGCTCGCCTTATGCACGGTCGGTCTAGGATCGATCCCCGTCGGTGGGCCCATAGGGCTATTACTTGTTCCAGCCAGTGCCCCACAACTGGTATTTCAAAGGCTATGGTATGTGCTATCCTGTTTGTGGGATGGTGCATATAAAAAGATCCCTTGCTGCTAATAAAAAAAGAGTAGCTCATGAAGTGGCGACAGTGGGTTTCCTCTCTCAATATCTGTGTGGTCCTTAACCATATGTCTAACACCATATAACCGTAAATAAAATGTGTTGAGTGCATCATTAAATAAGACATTTCCTTCCTTCCTGGTTTGATCGACAGCATTTGAAAATTGTAGCATCTTACAGATAATCATATGTTGTTCCATGTATGACATCACACTGCAAAACTCTAGTTGTACCTAGTTTACATAGTGCTCAATTGCTTGAATATTGTTCCATGTATGACATCACACTGCAAAACTCTAGTTGTACCTAGTTTACATAGTGCTCAATTGCTTGAATATTGTTCCATGTATGACATCACACTGCAAAACTCTAGTTGTACCTAGTTTACATAGTGCTCAATTGCTTGAATATAATTTGTGTAACTATTTTCTACTAAATTCATTGATCAAATAACACAATTATGGCACTGTGATGAATAATGGAATGCAAAAATATAAACATTGACATTGGCTTCCAATCCAAATATCAAACAGTAAATATTGTAAGATTACACATAGGTGACATCACGTTTATATGGGATGACTGGAATGGACAGACTTAACAAAAATAATGTATTGTGCCTGTATGGTGGTAGGAAGATTACTACAACTAGGTAGTGATAATTACTATCACAACTGATTAACAGGTAAAATGCAATGTCAGCATCCCTTGTATAATTCCATTTTAAACAATCTACATTGTAAATATTTAAATATTGACACCAACCTATGAACAATGCCATGACGATGGAGATACTCCAATGCCAAGGTCACTTCAGCGGTGTACATAACGGCCATCTCTTCGTCAAAGTAACCACAGATTGCCAACAGACTCTTAACATCACCGCCAATTAGATATTCCATCACCTGACGGAGACAGCAACACAAAACTTTACAAACTTAGATATAAGGTGAACCAATAATTAGAAGCCTTGGAAATGCAACTTTTTAAGTGGCACATCAATCCATGAAAAAAAGAAAAGAAAATAGTTCATATGGGTGTTTTTACTTTATGTTTTGATATATGGATTTATTATTCAGTGGTGAAATGAGTAGTAAATTATCCTGAATACAGGGCTTCAAGAATTGTTATAAAAATCCACTAGCCATGGGATCAATGATTTGAAACATTTACCAGCCATATTAAAATATTCACTAGAAATAATTGGATATGTCATCTAAAGAAGGAAACAGAGCTTAAGAACCGTTAGATTGGGGGGGGGGGGGGGGGAAGGGAGAGGAAGACAGGATATTCATATTTACAAAATAGACATAAACACAGAATTTGACAATTTTTTTCACTAGTAGTTATTTACTAGCCCAACTATGAATATCACTAGCCATGGGAGTGGGGCTATGGTACCATAATCTAGAAGGGTCGTGATGTCATGTAATATGTAACACAGCACGCATTCCTTCTAGTGATGTAATATATATCAGCTGTGAGCAGGGTCGTCATGTCATGTAATATGTAACACTGCATGCATTCCTTCTAGTGATGTAATATATACTACTCAAAAGAATTTAAGGGTCAGACGATATTTTCGACATTATTTTCTGAATGTCAATTATATTAGCTAGACCATAATGTCACACATGGTATTGTTCCATTTTGACTAAAGTGGGTCTAAGCAACCCATAAATGAATTAAAATCCACTGTCATTGACACTGTCGACTAGTTCTAATGGCGAAAACATGCTTACATTTGCACGTAAATTAGGGCGAAAGCGAAAGATCTGCTAAGTGCCCATAACTTGCTTTTTCACAAAGCGCTTCATTTGCACGCTTTGTAATATGTAACACAACATGCATTCCTTCTAGTGATGTAATATATATCAGCTGTGAGCAGGGTCGTGATGTCATGTAATATGTAACACTGCATGCATTCCTTCTAGTGATGTAATATATATCAGCTGTGAGCAGGGTCGTGATGTCATGTAATATGTAACAGCACGCATTCCTTCTAGTGACGTAATATATATCAGCTGTGAGCAGGGTCGTGATGTCATGTAATATGTAACACAGCATGCATTCCTTCTAGTGACGTAATATATATCAGCTGTGAGCAGGGTCTTGACATCATGTAATATGTAACACAGCATGCATTCCTTCTAGTGATGTAATATATATCAGCTGTGAGCAGGGTCGTGATGTCATGTAATATGTAACACAGCATGCATTCCTTCTAGTGATGCAATATATATCAGCTGTGAGCAGGGTCGTGATGTCATGTAATATGTAACACAGCATGCATTCCTTCTAGTGATGTAATATATATCAGCTGTGAGCAGGGTCGTGATGTCATGTAATATGTAACACAGCATGCATTCCTTCTAGTGATGTAATATATATCAGCTGTGAGCAGGGTCGTGATGTCATGTAATATGTAACAGCACGCATTCCTTCTAGTGACGTAATATATATCAGCTGTGAGCAGGGTCGTGATGTCATGTAATATGTAACACAGCATGCATTCCTTCTAGTGATGTAATATATATCAGCAGTGAGCAGGATCGTGATGTCATGTAATATGTAACACTGCATGCATTCCTTCTAGTGATGTAATATATATCAGCTGTGAGCAGGGTCGTGACATCACGTAATATATATCAGCTGTGAGCAGGGTCTTGACATCATGTAATATGTAACACAGCATGCATTCCTTCTAGTGATGTAATATATATCAGCTGTGAGCAGGGTCGTGATGTCATGTAATATGTAACACAGCATGCATTCCTTCTAGTGATGTAATATATATTAGCTGTGAGCAGGGTCTTGACATCATGTAATATGTAACACAGCATGCATTCCTTCTAGTGATGCAATATATATCAGCTGTGAGCAGGGTCGTGATGTCATGTAATATGTAACACAGCATGCATTCCTTCTAGTGATGTAATATATATCAGCTGTGAGCAGGGTCGTGATGTCATGTAATATGTAACACAGCATGCATTCCTTCTAGTGATGTAATATATATCAGCTGTGAGCAGGGTCTTGACATCATGTAATATGTAACACAGCATGCATTCCTTCTAGTGATGTAATATATATCAGCTGTGAGCAGGGTCGTGATGTCATGTAATATGTAACACAGCATGCATTCCTTCTAGTGACATAATATATATCAGCTGTGAGCAGGGCTGTGATGTCATGTAATATGTAACAGAACAGAGTCGTGATGTCATGTAATATGTAACACAGCATGCATTCCTTCTAGTGATGTAATATATATCAGCTGTGAGCAGGGTCTTGACATCATGTAATATGTAACACAGCATGCATTCCTTCTAGTGATGTAATATATATCAGCTGTGAGCAGGGTCGTGATGTCATGTAATATGTAACACAGCATGCATTCCTTCTAGTGACATAATATATATCAGCTGTGAGCAGGGCTGTGATGTCATGTAATATGTAACAGAACAGAGTCGTGATGTCATGTAATATGTAACACTGCATGCATTCCTTCTAGTGACATAATATATATCAGCTGTGAGCAGGGTCGTGATGTCATGTAATATATGTAACAGAACAGTCGTGATGTCATGTAATATGTAGCACTGCATGTATTCCTTCTAGTGACGTAATATATATCAGCTGTGAGCAGGGCCGTGATGTCATGTAATATGTAACACAGAACGCATTCCTTCTAGTGATGTAATATACATCAGCTGTGAGCAGGGTTGTGACGTCATGTAATATGTAACACAGCACGCATTCCTTCTAGTGATGTAATATATATCAGCTGTGAGCAGGGCCGTGATGTCATGTAATATGTAACACAGAACGCATTCCTTCTAGTGATGTAATATACATCAGCTGTGAGCAGGACCGTGATGTCATGTAATATTTAACACAGCATGCATTCCTTCTAGTGACATAATATATATCAGCTGTGAGCAGGGCTGTGATGTCATGTAATATGTAACAGAACAGAGTCGTGATGTCATGTAATATGTAACACTGCATGCATTCCTTCTAGTGACATAATATATATCAGCTGTGAGCAGGGTCGTGATGTCATGTAATATGTAACAGAACAGAGTCGTGATGTCATGTAATATGTAGCACTGCATGCATTCCTTCTAGTGACGTAATATATATCAGCTGTGAGCAAGGCCGTGATGTCATGTAATATGTAACACAGAACGCATTCCTTCTAGTGATGTAATATACATCAGCTGTGAGCAGGACCGTGATGTCATGTAATATGTAACACAGCATGCATTCCTTCTAGTGAAGTAATATATATCAGCTGTGAGCAGGGCCGTGATGTCATGTAATATGTAACAGCATGCATTCCTTCTAGTGATGTAATATATATCAGCTGTGAGCAGGGCTGTGATGTCATGTAATATGTAACACAGCATGCATTCCTTCTAGTGAAGTAATATATATCAGCTGTGAGCAGGATCGTGATGTCATGTAATATGTAACAGCATGCATTCCTTCTAGTGACGTAATATATATCAGCTGTGAGCAGGGTCGTGACATCACAGTACAAAAATAAAATACAGTGAATTTTATAATAATTATAATAAAATTATAAGTATGATTGAACTAGAAAATATTTCTGGCACTCGTCCTTTTCTAGATGGTTTTCCTAAAGCTTGCTCCAATGACTGATTTTCTTGAGACTTGTGTCAGAAAAAAACATTTACAAGAGCTAGAAACTATAATTCTTAAAGTAGTTCCATGTAACTAAATTTAATTTAAAATAAGAACAATACTTTTTTTTTTTAACTACACTTTGACTTAGACTCCATTTAAAGAAAATATAACCCTGCATTGCCTAAAGAAATCTAAAATGTTATAAAATATAGTGGAATTTTATCTTTTACAGATAAACTGAAGAATAGACAACAGAATTTACACAATCCCTCCAATCCCCAAGTAAAGTCCATAAACGACACACACTTACAAGGAATATATTCTGTTGTGACTCCAGTGAGTTGTAGAGGTGAACAATAAACGACACAGACAAACTTACAAGGAATATATTCTGTTGTGACTCCAGTGAGTAGTAGAGGTAAACAATAAACGACACACACTTACAAGGAATATATTCTGTTGTGACTCCAGTGAGTAGTAGAGATGAACAATAAATGGACTCCGTGACACTGCCATGGCATCTCGTTCAGCTGTCGCTAAATAAAACAAGCAATATTCGTTAAAAAAATATGGACTAAATACACATTTAATTTCATTTACATGAAGTGATAGACTATGTGAAATAACAAACAAATAGCCCCAATAACATTAAACATTAAATGTTACAACAATCAACTGAGAGTAGAAATCAAATCACAAATTTTTCACCTCACTCAAAAACAGTAAATTCAATGTTTTTGTTTTATTGCCAGAATGTACACGTAGGTTTGTATCTCCATCAACTTAAAAACTGACTATACGAGTAAACTGGTAACTTTATTTGGTATATTCTATTGAAATAACCAACGAGCCAGCTCATAAACAAAAGAAATATTTGTTTAATGAAACACTCTGCTAGACAAAGCATCCTCTTTGCAAGTCTTTTAGCATTGCACTGCAAGATCGCAAAGTTGTGAGAGTTTAGTGAATTAGGCCCCAGCACATTTGATGTTTGACATATGGTTATTTTGACACTTGCTAGGAGGACACGTACTGCTCTCACAGACTACTTCTTCATAAAAGCATCATGGGATCTTCTTTTACATGCATTTTTATATGGACTTAAAACAAGGGTGATGAGCCACAGCATAGGTGATGTTCTATCAATTTAGAGCCACCGAAAATCCGCGACCGCGAAAAACATGGAATCGGCCGTTGAAAACAGAATTCCCATTTTCTGCGGAAAAACATGGAAGACATGGGGTTTTTTGGTCAAAATCGTCCTTTTTTTTTGTAAACAGAGATCTTCTGACTTCTTATTCATTGAAATAACCTCGTACTTTCTTACTTGACTGGTAACTGACAATAACTTAAAATACATTGAACACAATGGCGCATCATAAAGTTCAGTCATTTTCAGTTTCCGATAATAACGGTATTAATGCAATGCAATGTATCATTATTTATTATTTGTTTACATGGAATCAAATATTAGACTGTTATTTAGTATAGTTTGTGTCCGCACTTGAATATATGTCACAGAAATGGCTGTTTTGACGATGGTTTGTATGCAAATGATGGGTTCATTGCGGAATTACCAGTTTCTTACCACACGGAAAATCTCGGAAATTGCTATTATCGCACGGAAAATCACGGAAATTGCCATTTTTCACAAACACAGAAAATTGTGGAATTTCCAACGCGGAATTTGCCTGTCAAACGCGGATTTTCGGTGGCTCTATCAACTGATTAAAATAAAACATTGTTCGATTTGGCTCTGTGATAATTGATTATAAAAATTTATAAATATATTAAATAGTTATTAAAGGTACAATCAGAAATTTGTACGGTCTATCCCAGGGATTATGACAATAGATGCATGGTCCTAATAATTCAATATATTCTTATGTTTATATAATTCTAACTGATTGTGTGATCTAAAGTTGATTGTTTGGTGCAAACTGATCATTACCGATGATGAACTTCCAACTAATTCCCAACACTACACTCAGGCGACACTACCTAGCAACCCAGGCGACACAACCTTGCAACCCAGGCGACACTACATAGCAACCCAGGCGACACTACCTAGCAACCCAGGTGACACTACCTAACAACCCAGGTGACACTACCTAACAACCCAGGTGAGCATGGTAATGGTGGGTTATTATATAATACGGGTTAAGGACTTTCGGTGCCGTGATTTTGCCGACACACCACTGACTTTGTACCAGGAAAGATTGATTCCATGAATCTGGAGGCCTGACAAAAACCTATTTGGAGGATGTTGTAATTATTTTGTCCACTTCATTGATAAATCTGCTTAAGTACGAGTAGATGTGAAACAGGATATAAACTTAACCATGCTTTAGGGGCAGGATTTAGCTCAGTCGGCCGTGTGCTCGCTTGACGTGCTTGTGTCGCAGGATCGAACCACCTCGGTGGATCCATTCAGTTTTTCCTGTTCCAACCAGTGCATCTCAACTGGCCAAAGGCCGTGGTATGTGCTATCCTGTCTGTGAGAAAGTGCATATAAGAGATCCCTTGCTCCTAATGGAAAAATTTAGGTTTCCTCTGAGGGGCGGGACGTAGCCCAGTGGTATAGCGCTCGATCGGTCTGTGATCGATCCCTGTCAGTGGGCCCATTGGGCTATTTCTCGTTCCAGCCAGTGCACCACGACTAGTATATTAAAGGCTGTGGTATGTACTAACCTGTCTGTGGGATGGTGCATATAAAAGATCCCTTGCTGCTAATCGAAAAGAGTAGCCCATGAAGTGGTGACAGCGTGTTTCCTCTCTCATTATCTGTGTGGTCCTTAATCATATGTCCGATGTCAAATAACCGTAAATAAAATGTGTTGAGTGCGTCGTTAAATAAATTCTTTCTATCTTTTTTTGCTTCTTCTGATGACGAGTCATATTAACCAATGTTTGACATGCAATAGCCAATGATTAATTAATCAATGTGCTCCAGTGGTGTCGTTAAACAAAAAAAACTTTAACCTTGCTTCTTCAGGTTCTTGATAACAAGCTCCGCTTTCTTCATAACCTTAATAGCATACAGTTTGCTGGGCACGTTCTTCTTATGACCAAGAAAAACCTTCCTGAAATAACAAATGTCCAAATGGTTACTACTTACAAATTTAATCAACATTTTTTTTTTCTTTTTTTTTTAGAAAGGCAGTTTAACCTTTATTGGGCCTAAGAGGTGGGTCATAGCCCGAGGTAGTCCACAGGTAAAGCGTTAGCTTGATGCACTGTCGGTCTAGCAGGGCTCGACCTCAGAGGTAGCCCAGAGGTAAAGCGTAAGCTTGATGCACTGTCGGTCTAGCAGGGCTCGACCTCAGAGGTAGCCCAGAGGTAAAGCGTTAGCTTGATGCAGTGTCGGTCTAGCAGGGCTCAACCTCAGAGGTAGCCCAGAGGTAAAGCGTAAAACTTGATGCACTGTCGGTCTAGCAGGGCTCAACCTCAGAGGTAGCCCAGAGGTAAAGCGTAAAACTTGATGCAGTGTCGGTCTAGCAGGGCTAGACCTCAGAGGTAGCCCAGAGGAAAAGCGTAAGCTTGATGCACTGTCGGTCTAGCAGGGCTCGACCTCAGAGGTAGCCCAGAGGTAAAGCGTTAGCTTGATGCACTGTCGGTCTAGCAGGGCTCGACCTCAGAGGTAGCCCAGAGGTAAAGCGTTAGCTTGATGCAGTGTCGGTCTAGCAGGGCTCGACCTCAGAGGTAGCCCAGAGGTAAAGCATAAGCTTGATGCAGTGTCGGTCTAGCAGGGCTCGACCTCAGAGGTAGCCCAGAGATAAAGCGTAAGCTTGATGCACTGTCGGTCTAGCAGGGCTCGACCTCAGAGTTAGCCCAGAGGTAAAGCGTAAGCTTGATGCACTGTCGGTCTAGCAGGGCTCGACCTGAGAGTTAGCCCAGAGGTAAAGCGTTAGCTTGATGCACTGTCGGTCTAGCAGGGCTCGATCTTAGCGGTAGCCCAGGATGTTTTGTCTACCAAATGTTTGCTCGGGCTACCAGATGTCTAAACCTGGTGGTCCACCGGGCTAGTACATATTTGTTTTACACGTCTAGTTACCCTGAATTTTTTTGAAATATTAAAATTATGGGGCTACCCATTTTTACTGGGGACTACCAGATGTTATAACCTGGTAGTCCGGTTGGCTACCGCTGAAAACAGTTAAGGTCAAGGCCTGTCTAGGTTTGATCCCTGTTGGTGGACCCATTGGGCTATTTCTCGTTCCAGCCAGTGCTCCACAACTGGTGTAACAAAGGCTGTGGTATGTACTATCCTGTCTTTAGGATGGTGCATATAAAAGATCCCTTGCTGCTAATCGAAAAGAGTAGTCCATGAAGTGGCTACAGCTAGTTTCCTCTCTCAATATCTGTGTGGTCCTTAACCACGTCAGACGCCGTATAACCATTTACAAGTAAAATGTGTTGAGTGCGTCGTTAAATAAAACATTTCCTTCCTTCCTTCCTTTATTGGGCCTCCGTCAATACATCTATATCAGGGCTAGCTCGACCATTGTCCAAAATCAAATTTTAAAATAATTGGTAAATTTTATATTTATCTGGTGAAATAATTCCATGCAATAATTAATATTTTGTTAGAAAATAACTGAGTTTCTTCAAATTTGTTGACGTTTAGTCGAAAATTTAGCAAAATGTTCGGCTCCCCCTTGTAAATGTCACTTTTTTTTTTTAACTGGACCAAAACCTTTTTCTTGATGAACTAATGGCGAAGTTCCCAACATGCTGTTCTTACCCAAAAGCTCCTTTGCTAATTGGCTTGATGAAAACAAAATCTTCGATTTGTGGCAGCTGCAAAGAAAAAAAGAAAAGAATTTTCATAGGCATCACTAAAAAAAACTATTTTCAGGCCCGGCCTCCCATCTCTCTCTCTGTCTCTCTCTCTCTCTATCGCACTACCTGTTTATTTGGCCCAATGGAAATAATTATATTATAATGACCACAAGCCTAGCCGCATGACCGTGTGGTTTCCGAAGTACAACTTACATGTATATTAAATAACCACAATGGCACTAGATTATTTACCCACTGTTCAGTTTAGACGGTTAAATTTTTGTTTTAAAAATTTGTTGTGCCATTCAGAACATATTGGATCATTGGGCGTGCTCGGGTCTTTTAACAGACATAGGAAACACCATTTCCAGGAAAATGCGAAGACATTCTAGCAACAGTTCCATAAACACGTGCATGTTGCATGATATGGTGAAAAACCTATTTTAAATATGCAGTCCTTGGCTTTTGAAAAACGAAGGTGAGTGAAAAATCACACTCATCAAAATGCTAAGACGAGTGAAAACCAAGCATTATTAATTTATGAAGTAAATGGTACATGTAAATGCAGAGATATGTTGCAAAATGAACCAATAAACCAATAATGTTTTCTTCTAATTTTATGTTGTCTGGTTCATTAGTGTAGTCTGACTTCTTTTCCCTTTCAGAAATGGAGTTATAATTTATTAAAAAGTTTCAGGAGTAGTACTATAGAAATATAATCATGACATGTATATACTGATGCAGACAATTTGATTTTTTAAAATTACAATACGTACTATTCAGGCAATTTGATGCACACAATTATATATATATATATATATATATATATATATATATATATATATATATACTCTTCAAAAAAAGAAACGCAAAAGGGTACAAATGGGTTATAACTCCGATTTTATGTTTCCTACCGGTTCATGCTTTGTGAATATAAGGTCATTGCACGTCCCAAACACATTCCCACGGTTACATTCGATAAAACGCAGCTACTGTACAATAAAGTTCCAAAATGTGAATATTCGCAAAAACGCAGCCACGTGCAAACCATGTCACCACTGCACGTGCGTTGTCTGCACGTGCAACATGAACACCGACAGTATAAAAGTGCAGGGTGTTCGCTTGCCTGGCCTCTGTATCTGGCCGACAGTTGACAATCCAGGACATGCCACGTCTCAGTGAACCGCAGAGAAACAATGCCATCGGCCGACTAGACACAGGCGAATCCAGAACGGCCGTTGCCAGGGCATTCCATGTGTCCCCAAGCACCATCTCCAGACTGTGGGACCGTTACCAGCAACATGGATCAACACGTGACATCCCTAGATCCGGTCGACCACGGGACACTACCCCTGGGCAGGACCGCTACATCCGGGTACGCCACCTTCGGGAACGATTGACTACTGCCACCTCCACAGCCGCAGCAATACCAGGTTTGCGCAGGATATCCGACCAGACCGTACGGAACCGCCTACGTGAGGTAGGAATTCGTGCCAGACGTCCAGTTCGAGGTGTCATCTTAACACCACAACACCGTCGACTCCGACTGCAGTGGTGCCAGATCATCGACAATGGCCTCAACTGCGATGGAGACAGGTGTGGTTCAGTGACGAGCCCCGATTTCTGCTCCGACGTCATGATGGAAGATGTCGCGTGTATAGGCGTCGTGGTGAACGTTATGCGGCAAACTGCGTGCAGGAAGTGGACAGATTCGGCGGGGGTAGTGTCATGGTGTGGGCAGCCATCTCACACACTGGCAGAACTGACCTGGTTCACGTGCAGGGCAACCTGAATGCACAGGGCTACATTGACCGGATCCTCCGGCCACACATCGTTCCAGTTATGGCCAACGCCAACGCAGTGTTCCAACATGACAACGCCAGGCCTCACACAGCACGTCTCACAACGGCTTTCCTACAGAACAACAACATTAATGTCCTTCCTTGGCCATCGATATCACCGGATTTGAACCCAATTGAGCATCTATGGGACGAGTTGGACCGACGCCTCCGACAGCGACAACCACAGCCCCAGACCCTGCCCAAGCTGGCAGCAGCCTTGCAGGCCGAGTGGGCCACCATCCCCCGGGACGTCATCCGTACTCTGGTTGCTTCAATGGGCAGGCGGTGCCAGGCAGTTGTCAACACACGCGGAGGCCACACCCGGTATTGACTCCAGATGACCTTGACCTTGTTGGTGTGTCCTATCACTTACTCACAATGGACTAGAGTGAATTGTGAACAATCCTGCAACATTTGGTAATTATCGGACTCACCATTCAATAATTAAATCAATTCTCCAAATGTTACGACAATGTGGTTTTGCGTTTCTTCTTTTGAAGAGTATATATACCTTTTCTGTGTTAGATGGTTTGATAAACGTACAGCTTAACATATATAGGAATCAACTTATTATTATGTACAATGAACATGATTAGGATAGTTGGGATGGGAAAACCCACTGGTTCCAAGGAGGTGGTTCGTGAACTACGACCCAAGCATCCCAGGTGTGCACTACCGACTCATACTATTAAAACATTTTTTTTTAAATAACTCATGAAACGTAGGCCTACAATTACTTCAATTGATAGTGTTGGTTGGGACATTGACATTCACGTGGCGTTTTTAATTCAACAATTACGCAACCAATCTCCCTCCCTCAACGGGGCGAGACGTAGCCCAGTGGTAAAGTGCTTGTTTGATGCGCGGTCGGTCCAGGATCGATCCCCGTCAGTGGACCCATTGGGCTAATTCTCGTTCCAGCCAGTGCTCCACAACTGGTGTAACAAAGGCCGTGGTATGTACTATCCTGTCTGTGGGATGGTGCATGTAAAGGATCCCTTGCTGCTAATCAAAAAGAGTAGCCCATGAAGTGGCGATAGCGGATTTCCTCTCTCAATATATGTGTGAAAAAATCTATCATTACAAAGGATTTTATTCCAAATGAGGGATGCCATAATAAAGATAATAAAAAAAGCCCCATAATTTTACACACATCTATGCATAATAAGTTAAGTAGACCAGCGTGTGTGTGCAGAATTCCAAGAGTAAAAATATTCTGACCCCGATAGCTCTGATTGGTCAATATGCCACAGAGTACTACGCATCAAATCATGTTCCAGTCACATGGTATGTGACTTTCTAGCAAACGATCATTGATTACTGTGACTATAGTGTGTACATAAAATACATATATAAATAAGATATGCACATTCATTAACCTCTGACTGAAATACAAATATTTAAATGAAGTTTTATTTGATTTTTTTTTAAAGATAAAAAACAAAAATAATAGATGTAAATAAAAATACCTAGGCTTATTCCTACTTACCTAATATTATCTTTTTCTTCTTTTTATTATTCCGTCTAAATGTTGTGTGTTTTTGGGGTTTTTTTATAAGTATAAAATTACACGATTGTCACTTTCGGGACCTCACGTAAGCTTTGTATGCTAACATATGAACTAATCGAGACAATTTTACCGACTTCGCTTATTTCCGTAACGAGTTCATTTGTGTAGACTACAGAAGCCACTATTTAATTCAATCCCTTTTCTCTTTTTGTCATAACTATATGAACAGTATAAATTAGTTATCCTTATCAGGCGTTGTAATCAATTACCTTACAAAAGTTGACTGTTTCTAATTAATAATAATTAAATAGGCAAAGAAGTTTTGATTGGATTGGTACGTCTTCGAACATAGCAAAGATAAGTACCAGTCATATATTAAAATATTTCAGGGAGGCTACCGTTCTCGTAACATTTTTTTTTTCTGGTATTAAACGGATCTTTCTATCAACTACATAAGGTAAATAGTGGTTATCAATATACAAAATTATTTCACATGCGCTGTTTGTTAAATGTAACGTGCGTTATTTTTCACACTCGCCAGATTAAAATTACATGCGCTGTACGAGCGCGCACCATAAAAGGCAAGGTCTGAATATGTGTTTGAAAACGTACTGCATCGAACTGCTTCAACAATAGTGCAAGGTGCACATTAAGTGAGTAACTTTCTACATTTGTTTCGGACTTCTTCAAAATAGAAATACTTCATTTTGTGTCAGACAAAATAACCACTTATATGAAGTTTGTGATTGTCAAAGTTTGAGAAATGACAAATTTAAACCAGACAACGTCCATGACCGGCCACTTATTTCCAGGCTGGGACTATGTGAAAGATGTGTTACAAGTCAGAGAACTTGAAAATGATGTAAAGGTATTTAATGCCAAACACAGGATTGTTGTTGTATGAGATTTAGAGCATGAATCTTTGACTACTGTTTGCTAGGCAGCGATTGTGCAGAATTTATATAAATTAGTCTCCGCCGATTAGAGAGCGTTGATAACCGTCCAAATGTCCGTCTAGCTCTCTTACTGTCAAAAGTACTCAGGCTACTAGATCTCCTACCTAATGACATTGTCATGTGTTAAATATTGTTCCTAGTGTATAAATTATAATTGTGCTAGGATATTGTAACCATTGTAACATGTCTTGTTTTTCTTTTCTTGAGGTTGTTATTATTCTTATTGTTCATGAATATAAGTATAATTCATATACATGATTGACTGATTGTATCATTGTGCTGACGATATTTCTAGTTGTGAAATGCAACCAGATTGTATTATTTTAATTTATTTAGGTAGGACTTTCCTTTGGCACTGTCACGTATAATGAACATTATAAATACTTATCCTAAATAGTTAGTTAGTGACAGTGCCAAAGGAAAGTCCTTCCTTTATTTATGTCTCTGTCCTGTTTACCTCAATATTATTAATCATATCATTTATAAAATACAATTTGACAAAATTGCTTGCTCTACTGAGTCTACACTACAAATGTCATTCATTGTTGGGCACACCAATTATTTATTTTATATACCCGCTCGTCAAAAGCGAGTAAAAATTCCGACAGACGAGTTAAAAAATGCAATTACCAGTTCGACGTCTTTTTGATTGTTTGCCACGTGATGCTGATCACTTACCAGGTGTTCTTAATAATGTTTTGTCAATATATATATATATATATATATATACCATTTGAAGAGAAAACACTATATATTAGAATAAATAATATATTATTCTATAGACTGGCGGACTAAGGTCGACGACAGTCACTTTTCGCACCCTTGTTTTGGCTTCGTAGTAAATAAAACATATCAAACGGTAATTTTTTGATATGATATACAGTCAAACGTCGGTATCTCGATCTCGGTAACCTCGAGTACCCAACATATCTCGAGGTCCATTGCCGGTCCCAGCATTTTCCCTATGTAATGTTACCAAATCGAGCACACTAACATTTTGGTACACTCTGTTGGTTTTTCCTCGAAGTATAACAAAAATTACCAGCTTTGACTATCGCTTTTATTTGCCATTTTTGTTCTTCTCTAAATTCCTCCCAAGTAATAAAGAGCACTGTATACATTGCATTAAAGGGCCATTCCATGGTATTTGGTCCATGGGTGTGGAAATTTCAAAATGATCTGTTAAACTAAGTTTTTATTATAGCTTAAAGTTAACACCCGTAAGCACATATAAATATACTTTTATTGCCAATTTACTTTTGTTTTATGGGTTTTAATGACAGTTTTATTTGAAGCAAAAAAAAATTGTAAGCCAGGACGTGACATTTGTTTTTTGGTAATATTTCATTACTATTATGTCAAATTTAAAAATTAGGTATCAGGACATTATACCTAAAATATACTGCATATAAAAATACTACTTTGCCTTCTTTCATATCATAATTAGTAGATTAAATTATTTTTCAAAATATATAATGTCACGTCCTGGCTGATTTGACATATAAAAGTTAGTTTTATTTAAAAACTATTTTTCAGAAATAAAAATCATTTTTAATTCTCCTTCTTCTCAATGTTCCAAGTATAAATAAAAGGTATAATTATGATTTGTTGTATTAAATGAGTAAAATAACCACCTCAAACTTTGAGCCAGGATGTGACATTGAGCCAGGACGTGACATTCAAGATGGCATATTAAAATGAGTAAAGATTAAAAATGTATTAAATCTCTATATATAGAGAAATTGGCAAAACTGACTAAATAATGCACATGTACCTAAAAGAAACTACTTTCATTTTCAGTATTTTTGCTCTCATCATTAAGAATCGGAAACGGAGAAACTGGACGTTCTGGGGAGCATGTTTGAATATTTAACATGGATTTATGTAGATACAAAAATACTATTATCAATTAATTCTATGCTTCTATTTTTTGACCAAACAATGAATTACTGATAATCCACCAATTTAAAGAATATTGTATTTATACCAAATGTTCCATTTTGTGAATCCAAACTGGTGTATACATACAATAAATATTGTGTCGAAGAACTGTTCAAATACAATGTGCTGCTAAAATCTTAAGTTTATTCCTTGGCAGATACAGGTATCCAAACATGAATTGGAATATATATATATATATAAGCAAACATTTCTCCAGTGAAGGATGTAATTGACAGATACATGTAGAAGATAAACTTGGGTTGGGGGAATTCAAACCAATTGTCGTTGAGATTTTTGCTATTGTCAACCATCAACAGTTTATATTAATATACATTGTTGATAGTTTGGCCTATCAGATAAAACTGATAATGATAAACAGAAAGAAGAAACTTGTCCAAAAATTATAACTTCTGTACTGACTGGGGTTCATATTTTGAATTCCAATTAAATCAGATGATCATAAAAATATTAACAAAAGGCAAAATATAATAATATATTAATTCTAAAATATACCGGTATGGTAAATTGCAAACAAGAATTCTACAGAATTAAATGTCTGGCCTACCATAAACTTATTCAGTGTCATTGATAGTGCATATGTAGATATCTATCTCAATACATGTTTAAAATGTTTTTAAAACATTTAAAAAAAAATAACTTCAAAAAATTAAATTAAAATTTTATAATAATAAAGTTGAAAAACAAATTTTGATGTGCACTGAGGTGAACATTCATAGACAGAACTATAAATGAAGCTTTACTGATGCAGGACATGTGATTTATGAGAAATGTAGCTACATTTGTACAATCAATGTTGAGCTAAATGCAAAAGTTGATGCCGCAGCTAACAAAAAAGTTATACCTATACTTTATCTTTTTAGTTTTGCGCTGTTAAATAAAACATTTCTTTCATCTTTTTAGTTTGTACATGTATTGTAAAGGTAAGACAAAAATCACTTAGCAACATCAGGATAAACAATGTTGTTGACAGTATGGTCACTGGTTATAAAAGTATATTTATATGAATATTGTCCGAGAACATTTTTTTTACACAATGATGGTTCAATTAGTTAGGATTTTATGCACTTATTTTTATGATAAAAACACTTAAAACAAGTAAATATCATTGATTTCATAAACTAACAGTGTTTCATTAGTAGTATTTGATATACATATCATTTATTAGTTGTATAAGTGAACTGGACAAAAAGTCACGTCCTGGCTCGTCACGTCCTGGCTCGTACTGAAATTTTTAAAAGTAAATGTTAAATCATAAAGAATATTTTTTTAGTAAATTGCTATACTGCATTTAGAAATAAACTGGATATTGTATTAAACAGTGTATTTCATTAAGTAAACATTCTATCAGGAGAGCAGAGTTTGGGAATTTACTGCAGTGTTGAAAAAGTGATGTCCATTTTCGTCACGTTTTATTTTTCACATTAAAAGTATTTTTTTTTTACAAAAACAAAATTAGGCCTGACATGCTTATACTACTATATATAATGAGTCTATAAATGATAAAACTGCAATTTTTATTGAGAAAGTATTTTTCGTGAAGGAGATCATAAGAGTCAGAATGTCTAAATAATTACCATGGAATGGCCCTAAACTGGAGCGGGTCCAGGCGTTTATGAAAAGGAGATGCCAGTTTGAAGGCGAACTCCTCATAATTTGTATCATCGACTATTATGTTTATCTCGAGCCACGGATATCTCGAGCTTGGTGGTTCGGTCCCTTCACCATCGAGATACCAAAGTTTGACTGTATTTGACAAAAGGTACTTTTTATTTCTTTCATCTTTTGAAACTTAAAGGTAGACTAAACTCCAACAAGAGCCTTATGTGTTGGAAAGATGCATACCCGGACCAACCAACACATACTGACACTTTAACAAATGAAAAACGCATAATTTTAGAATTAATAAAAAACCGTGATTATTCCTGCTAAATGGGGGCAGCCATTTTGTTTCGTTTTTGTGACGACCGGTGGTATAGCTTGGGGCGAAGTGACGTCAGCTCAGGTCCAACTTCTCTATTACGCACAGTGTAAACAAATGCTCTAATTTACGACAAGGCACTTTGCTTTCATCAACCTGACTTGTAAAACAACATAAATGACTTGATAGTATAATAAACTATTTAACTAAATATATTTCAATTTGCATCAATATAACGAAATGGAGTTATAGTATTTTTTTCTTTTAAAAAATCCAAAGAAAAAATGCATATTATTAGGCCTATTGGTAGGATACGTTCGAGCAAAAACGACCATTCACGATACCCAAGTGATAAAATTTTGTCTTTTCTCTGGGACTACGTAATCGGTCAGTTTTGTGATTTTAGATGGGAAAGTCTACTTAATCAAGGGTTTTACAGAATTACTTACAGTAATAAAGCTGGTAAAGTCCATTACGATTTGAGGTTATCACACAATACCCTGTGATGTTAATAAAAGAGGCACGTCTTTTTAGTGTCTCTAGACACAGTGTCTAGGGACTTTCTAAATATACACCTGCCAATCAAGAGCCACAGGTACAGGCCACGGAAAGAAAAGACCAATTAAACAAGAAAACACTCCGACTATTATTTCAGTATGTGGGTTAATTTATATACAAAATATAATATAGTTTTTCAACACTTTGACAATGGTGGTTTATTTTGTATTGAAAAATAAACCACATATATACACACGTTGCTGTGTTTACTGGGATATATATTATTACAGAACACTGTGATGCATCCGCAAAAATCAGGTATGTTTTGTTTCTTCAGTTCGAAGACTAATTCCTGACTTGACACGTTAGGTATTACGTAACCACCAACTCGCCAGAGGGCGTATTCACTGGGATGGTACAAAATGGCTGTGCCTGTTATATATAATAGCCGTCACATTTAACCGTTTTATTAATTAACTATGCGATTATACTTGTTGATATTAAGCAATAATGTGCATTATGTATCGTTGAATATGCACACCAGTCCAAAAGCCTTGCTTTAGCATTCCTTTAAAATTAATATTTTGTCCAGAATTATGAAAAATAACAAAATACCAACCTGTAAACAACGTTGTCCACTTCTTATAGAAATTTGACAGGGGTCAAGGTTAATAGACCAGTTTTTATTTTAATGTGGCAAAGCATTGTACTAATATTTGATATAAGATATGCTATAATAAAGTTGGTTCTGGTCCGGCGAGCTAGTGAAATATGTTCCATTTCTGCACCCCTGTATCAACCAGTTTCAATTAATAAAGTACCATAGAATGTGTTTTGGTTTATTTAAAATTTAAGTTACAATGTAGGCCAACTGAAACCGCAAACGACGGCACCTTGGGAATGAGACGGTCAGAGACCCGTTCTGATTTATAAATTAAAATTAAAAAAATCATGACACCATCAATCATGATCAAGTTTACCCTCGCTTCTGAATCAACATCGTGAGGCCCTGCAGTACAACTGTTTTCATTATTATACACATTTTCCCTGCTTGTTGCATTTTCTTCCATGACACATCTATGACAGTATGTTTGCCATCACATCACGTATAATTTCTCCATTTTATAAAACCCGCCATATTTGTTCTGCTTTAGTGTGCCCTCCACTGACTTAAAGCACCTTCTTAGTTGAAGGACGTCAGTCCTTGTTGAACGGGGAGGGGGGGGGGGGGGGCTGAATCAGAAATATTATTGGTAGTAAATCTTAAGGCAGAGATGAATTTTACTTGTAGAATGCAGAAAATTGCGTCTAAGGTAATCTAGTTTTCAAAATTTTACGGGGAAGCATACCCACGAATCCTCCAAGAAACTTTGCTTTGCGCTTTAGATTTGTCAGACCCCCGCCATTGTGTATTTGCTCCCGCAGTGCCCGTGTGTGTGTGTGTGTGCGTGTGTTGCCTTTTGCCCTCTTTTTAATGACCACTCCAACATATCTATAATTAGTGGTTTGCAAGCAATCTACCACTAATTGACTTTGTATCCTTATGACACAAAAATGCCTTTTTTTCTTTCTTTCATATTCTCTTTCCCTGCTCCAAAACAAAACACTTTATTTTAAAAAACAAAACACTATAAACTATTCTTCAAAGGCATTTCTGTTTTAAAACCCTGAAAAATAGATATAGGCTACTATAATGTTTAAAAATAAAATAAAATAAATCCAAAACAATATTATTTTATTAATTTGTATTTATTAATAATATATATCGCCACCCATCCCGAGTGCGGAATCTTGTTCAATGTCATCCATTCCATCATCCATGATCAAACGAAAACGAATCAGGCCTAGGCCTAGATTCCAATGTCAGTATGTTGAAGCACTATTTAAATATTTTCCGTGATGTAGCCCAGTGGTAAAGCGCTCACCTGTTTCGCAGCCTGTCTATGATTGATCCACATTGGTAGTCCATTGGGCTATTTCACGTTCTAGCTAGTGCACCACCGTGCCATCACGACTGGTAGGCTATATCAAAAGTCGAGGTATGCGGGATAGTGCATATAAAATATCACTTGCTACTAATGGGACAGATTTAGCAGATTTCCTAAGACTATTTGGCAGAATTAACATATGATCTACAATCCAATAGCTCCAGTCAAAGAAAGAAATGTTTTATTTAACGACACACTTAACACATTTTGTTTACGGTTATATGGCGTCAGACACATGGTTAAGGACCACACAGATTTTGAGAGGAAACCCGCTGTCGCTACTACATGGATTACTCTTTCCGATTAGCAGCAAGAGATCTTTTATTTGCGCTTCCCACAGGCAGGATAGCACAAACCATGGCCTTTGTTGAACCAGTTATGGATCACTGGTCGGTGCAAGTGGTTTACACCTACCCATTGAGCCTTGCGGAGCACTCACTCAGGGTTTGGAGTCGGTATCTGGATTAAAAATCCCATGCCTCGACTGGGATCCGAACCCAGTACCTACCAGCCTGTAGACCGATGGCCTAACCACGACGCCACCGAGGCCGGTCAATAGCTCCAGTACGTGGTATAGTAAATAAAACAAGCTTTAACTTTTCGTCTTTAAAATATTCAATTTGGTACCAAGAATAAGCTGAAGGGGCCAAGTAACACAAACGCACTTGCTCTGGCGCAGTTGGAACCATATTATATCGTAGTCAAGGCCAGCTCCCCCCTCCTTAGACAAAACACCAGGCGGTATCATTACTGTATACCTTTCCAACTCTAACCATCTAGACATCAGAAACGGGCGGGAAAGAGACAAGGGGTATTGCCCCTCTCAACTGTGAAGATTATGCAGTTTACAGGCGAATTAATATATTATTCAGTGGCAGAACCACAAAGGGGGAGGGGTCGACAAAATTCGAAAAAAAAAAAGAGAAGACGACGAGCAAATTGAGTTTGAGCGGAACTCTCAAATAAATGAAGTGATATCCGCATGGGTTATGCTCCCTTGTAATATTTCCGAAAGAAAAATGGTCAAAAATGCGTTTTGGGGGAAATCTAGTGTTGTATATTGTGGACGATGAATTAGGCCTACTCCCCACCCCCCCCCCCCCTCCCAATTTTTTATATATATTTTTTATTTTTTAGAAAGGGCACTAATTCATTCGGGATCCCTGTGACCTCTCTGGATCTGGCAATGATTATTGGCCCCTCCAGTTGTTGGCATTTTCCGATTCCTAGATTTTTATACCGTTTTGGTGTATTATCAGCATGATCAGTAGCCTGAGTAGGCCTACCCAATCTTCAACATAACCACTGTAAAATCGTAACTTGGGGTAAAGCTGTCAAAGGTTTGGACAAGGTCGTGAATGGTCAATGAAAGGGACTATAATTCGTAGTTTGCTGCCATTGTAACGTTTACGACACACGGAGCTTTTTTTATAACCAATAGCGGCCTATATTGTGTTGTTTAGAATATCGGTGTCTGTATTTATAAACAAGGTGCTGGTTGTCGTCCTAATGTTTGTACTATAGACTTTCCCACAGAGAATGCCTTTTTCACACTGGAATATATTGCAAGTTATTTATTTTTGAGCCGATTGATTTTTAAATTGCACACACAAATAAATAAAAAAATTTTTTTTTCAAAACACCTTTACTTCTCTTCTTACGTCAGACCAAACTGAAATTATTACTTTTTTTTTTTTTAAAAAGAGAAAAAAAAAGAAGTAGGATGGGGCGGACCATCTAGGTCGACGAAAGTCACTCTTCGAACCCTTGTTTTGGCTTCGTATATAACAAATACATAATTTATACCGTTATTTCACTTGAAATCTATATTTCGTAAAACGTACAATTTTGTAATCAAAAGATTTTCACAAGAACTAGAATTTATTATTATTATTATTATATTATATTTTTTATTTATTTATTTTTATTTTTTATTATTATATTTTTTTTTTTTTTTGGGGGGGGGGGTCTACATGCAACTATTTGATAATAATAATAATAATTTACCTATAAAAATGTGATATTTGCGTTATATACATTATCTTGTTATTTATTATATATTTTTAAGTTTGTACCTTTTTGTCAGTAATGTTGCAGGCGTGTGTACATAGAGTGTGAGGTAGGGTGGCGGGTTCTAAACAACCCTCTTCAAAGCAAATTGCTAGACCTCTCCCCTGCATAGCTTACTGAACATGTGCCTGCTTTGTCAATTTTGCTCATTTTCAAAAATTAATTTGGTCTAACATGAAAAATCAGACCCTAGCCTCTATGATATCTTAGTCCCAACAAACCATACCATCGATAAAAAAATATGTTAAATGGTTTTCATTAATGTTTATCAATTAATAGAAATACCAATGACTAAGAGTGGGTTTTAGCAGCTCATTGGGCTACTACACCGACTAAAACAAAACAGTTACCCCTGAACAATTATCATACTGACAATAATATGCACCCACAATTTACAAAGATCCTTTTAAATAGACTAACTACTCATGACACTTTTACACCTGACAGTTTTGGCCGCAAAAGACATTCAGGCTCCCTTTTTGCTGGTTTTTATTGACCGAATAAAACGAAAATGTCAGAATCTGGAATACAACGTATATTTATATTCGCATTACTACCAAGACGCTAAATAGGATTCCAAACAAACCAGTCTGCATTTTTACATGGATTGCAACTAATATTGTGAGTAAAATTATGGAAATGCATGGTGAAGATTTTAGGCCAGCTCATTTTGTCTCAAATTGCTGAGTATAATAAACGGACATCTAATTTGCCGGACTAGTATTTCTGTCACTGCTGTGGAAGGAATGTAAGTCCGGTAGGAATACAAGTCCTAGGATAAAAACAACTTAAAAATAAACCAGGAATGAAAGTCCGGGTAGGACTATGGTTCCTAAGCTATGGAGGTCCGATAGGACTACTGTTCCATAGGACCTGCGTTCCTTTTACACCGGCTGTACCTGGAAACAAAAGTCTGGAGAGCTGTTGCCGACAGTGTATGCCCCAGGAGGGACAATGAGCATAGTACAGATTAAATATAGGAATTGATACCCAACAAGGCTACTGAGGCTTGGGTTGTTCCAAGATAGATAATCTATGACCATTATGTATTATAGACACATTCTGGCCCATATCTGGTCTTTGTATTCATATCTTATCGAACTAAGCATGTTCTAGACAAGTAACGGAGCTACCCAGAACTGAAGGTGTCACACCACCATTAATTGCACCATGCAGTTCAATAGAGTTTCTGTCAGAAATTATTGTGAAAAATCCAACATTATTGAGTCATGCGACTACTAATTTTAGGGAGTGCTCTCAACTGACAAGTGCCGTGTAAAAAAGTCAACATACAGATCGACCACTATTTTTTTTTTCTCAGTCAGCCACCCTCCTGTCACAAGTACCAGGTCAGGTCAGGTCATAGGGTTTTACGTGCACATTCAGAACAAGCTGTTGTAGCGCACGCCTGTCGTGGGCACAGGAGCCGGCCTTGGCCGGCTCCTCCGTCCATGACAGGGAAGGGGGGGGGGGGGGGGGACCGCCTGCACTGGCAGGTGCAAGGGAGCACCAGCAGCCCGATTGAATCGGTGGCAGGCGGGTGGGGGTGGTGGTGGTGCTATGGAATTTTGAATGGAGCCGTTAATGCCAAAGAGAAAAGGTGTGCAGTTTTGTTGAGTAATTTTGGCGCAATTTTGAACGGTCAGTCGAAAGTTAAATGATCGAGCTAGTATAGGTTTTGAATCGAGAGTACCGTCCTGTGTTGCTGTTATGTAAGTGGCACTAGACTACTTGCAGAGTTGTTAGTACTATATTATAATAAGTAACTTCAAACCAATGGGTTATTTAAATACAACAGAGATCAACCTACTTGTAATCATCAAAGCAGTGGCTTAGCGTGGGCGGGGCCACCAGGGTGCAAAATTCTGGACTGGTGGAAGGGACTCTGAGAGTGCCAGCGGTCCACTGGTTAGGGGGCGCAATACCTGCCTTTCCCAGGATACTGGCAACCCAACCTACGCCACTGCATCAAAGAAATGTTTCAAAAGGTATATCAGAATTTTGTAAAACATTTTTTTGTGAGGAACTATTTCCTAAACCGGACCATATTAAGCTGCTACAGCAAGTATTGACATGACAAATGGTGGCGTGTTGCCGCAGTTCACCCGAGGGAGGCAACTTGAAGCTGCTACATAACTATTCATTAGCAGCAAGGTATGATCTAAAGATACTTTCCAAAAGATATGCTAGCACAAAAAGACGTACCAGTCTAAGGACTTTAACCTGTTCTGGAACATTACATTATGGAGTTGCTATTCTGTCACTCATTCAAACACGGGGAGGGTGGGACACAACACAGAGGTAAAGTGCTCCCTTGATGCACAATCAATCCCCACTGTGCCATTCCTCATTCCAGCTGATCAATCCCCATTCCTCATTCCAGCTGATCAATCCCCACTGTGCCATTCCTCATTCCAGCTGATCAATCCCCGTTTCTCATTCCAGCTGATCAATCCCCATTCCTCATTCCAGCTGATCAATCCCCACTGTGCCATTCCTCATTCCAGCTGATCAATCTCCACTGTGCCATTCCTCAATCCAGCTGATTGTTTTGTTTAACACCACAACTAGAGCATATTGATTCATTGCTCATTGACTGCTGGATGTCAAACATTAGGTCATTCTGACATGTAGTCTTTAGAGGAAACCTGCAACATTTTTCCAATTATAAGTAAAGGATCTTTTATATGCTTTCTTATGGACAGAACACATACCACGGTCTTTGATAGTCCAGTTATGGGGCGCTGTAAAAACCCAATAAAAGAATGGATCCACTGAAGGGGTTTGATCTTACAACCCATACAATTTGAAATAGCCCAACTAAATACCTGCAATTCAAAAGATCCCTGTAGAGCCCTTACAGACCCAGATATGTTGCCTTAAAAGAACCACAAATAAATCTTAAATATGCACCAATTTTATATCAAAATGAACAACACTACAATCATGTTATCACATCATATACACGGCAATATGCCATATATTACAGGACATCTTCTAAGATAATAATAGTGATGAATTGTAAGCCTTCCAGTAACGTTAAGAACATTACAACATGTCCTAAACGATATACTAGTAACTGTTACCAATATAACTGTGAACTGTTAGCATACTAGTGATGAAGAAGCTGATAAAGATCAACTATTGTACATCTTTTATTGATGAGAAAACACTATAACATGCCCCTAACGATGTAGCTTATATTCTTCTGGTGATGCAAAAGCAGAACAGAGACTATTGTCAAATCTGCAATAGTAAATTGTATTGAGATCTTTTGGTGACGTTCAAATCTTAATTATCATCCAGTACAGTCAACATTTGCATGTAGCGATTGAAAGATCACTTACCCTAGGGTTCATACATTTTCTCATGAACAAAATTCCACGACTTTTCATTACCTTAAAAGCCATTTTCATGACATCTATTCTTTTCTTTCTTTTTTTAAAGAAGATTTTCAAGGATTTTTCTGTCATCATCAACATAATATTACAATGAACCTCTTCTGGTGGTATTTAGTCGGTAAACAATTATGTTCAACCAATTTTCATGACTTTCCATGACCCAACTCGAAATCCACAACTCTGTAAGGTCTACAAAAGAACATTTGCAAATTTCACGACTTTCCCGGATTTCCTGAACATGTAAGAACCGTGTTCCTCATATACATGTCCATTAACAGTCACAATTAGATGTATCGATGTAAACATTATTATATAGTCATACACTACTGGTGAATGTTGTTGAAAATCAATTATTTATAAATATGCAACAGCTACAATTAGCAACGACCGCACAGCATCGTGTTATGTAGATCTCTATGTGTGTTTTGAGAGGATAAGCACCCAGTTTAAGTGTTGTATCTTACCTTCTTTAAATAATTAAATGTAAAACAGGCGTTTGAAGATTGTGAGAACGATTGTTTCATCCACGCACGTCAAATTTTTCGCAAACCTCCGTTTGTTCCGAGCATTAAATTTAAGACATCATTTACCTGGTGATAACAGGTTACACACAAACAAAGAGAGGAAAGACAAATGTGTTATCTGCATTTGTTTGTTTGCATAACCCATACACGGATTATGCAAATTTTAACTCTGTTAATTATTTGGGTTTTGTTTTGCTACCAACCCATTTTCAATGTTTTTACTTTATGAACTTAGTTGTGTAATAAAACAGATGCATAAACTTGCAGCCTCAATACTGTTTTCCAGTATACACTTATAACATAACTTCCACTGAACCTCGATACTGTTTTCCGGTATACACTTACAACACAACCGCCACTGAACAAAAGTAAACTTTTACATGATGAAGATTATTTACAGATTTAAAAAAAATTAATTTTTTTTTAGTTCCAATACAAATATCAGTGGAGGATATTACTATTTAGTGACTTATTATTAAATATTTGTACTATTACCGGTAGTACTACTATAAAACTTGGTGGCTTTGATTTTAAATGTTTATTGTGGTACTGCTAGGTAACTAGATGGGCTTCCATAAACAGCAGACATTGGTCCATTCTATCTGCTGCTTGTTGGTACTAATAAGAATTTTCATAAATATACTCCAAAAACCGGATACACCTAGATCAACTAAAGAGTAAAACAGTTTTTTACTACATCCATTTTATTCCCCTCCGTAAAGGTCCAACAGTTTAAAAATCGAAAGGAGACCAACACAAAAATCTATTTTGTATTGGCTCATTCAGAACTCATAACACCCACACACTTTTGACACATACTTAACACAAACTTGTATATCATACCATACATCAAATTAAATACTAAGATGTTTTTTTTGTTTTTTTTAAAGATTGAAGAATGATTTGTTATTAGTTAAAAACATTTATGTCAGATGGAAAAGTAAGAGCAGGAGAAATGTCATTTGCTTAACAATTTAAAAATAAAGATACGGTCATGTCATGATGTGGCAAAATTTAAGTTGGAGAGAGAGCATTGAAAAAACAGAAAAAGAAATGAGCATGAAAGTACTTAATTAAAAGCTTGCAATGAAGCCATCAGCTAAATGTAATACAGTAAAGATAACATACAGTATACAGACAGTTAACAAATGCATGAGTAATAATTGTAATGGATAATTTTTTTAAAATAAAATTAAAAAACAATAAAGAAGAAAAAGTAAAAACATTACAATTTTTCAGTGACAGTGACCTGGTTTATGATGATAATAATGCAAACAACAGGCAATTCTGATTTCTTTAGCAAATTCATAACAGCAGAATAGACTAAAATATACATAGATGTGCCCACGACAATAACCCACACACTATAAATGGGAAAACCATATACATGTGTCAACAAATATAACACAAAAAAATTGGTAACACAAACATCAAAAACTAAATTGGCCTTGGGAACTAAATAGGATTTTTTGTTTCCGTTAAAAAAAAAAATCAAAAAAAATCTGCAGGTTTAAATTTTAGTGACGGGTTCTTAAATAATTTTTTTAAACTTGACAAAAATACATCGATTCTTAATCAGAAGTTCTGTCTAACGTAGTAAAACCATCTGAAACAATTATAAATGTTAAAATGTAAAAAGTAGTCTACTAACTCATCCAATACAACTCAGTCCACAGCAATACATCTTTAAAAGGTAGACAGTGTGACAAACACATGTCATTATTATTAAAAATGTGCCCACAAAATGACCAGAAATCCCATTTCCAATGGGTCCACTGAGCCAACAGACAGACAGATGTATGTGACAATCACCATTTATATACGTACTCAATACACTCTTCTTCCAATGACAATAAAATAAGAAAGAAAGGAAGAATTTCTACCCAATAACTCTAGTTTGAATGTAGGGCTGCTTTGTATCACCATCATTTTTTTTAAACCTAGCCTTTCCGTATAGTAATATCTGCCACAAGGGGGCACCAAGGTAACAAGAACACTGTTTACTATTACAAACATAACACTGAGGCAGACCGCCAATAGGATTCTTTGGCCTGATAAATGACGAACTATTAATACCCATTAGGCACCAATATACATAATACGGCACAAATATCAAACTATATACATATACCCACATGATGAAAGCAATTAATTACTTTCCTGGAGTTAATATCCATTGTTATATTACACACTTTAATACTTTGTCCCCAGTTTGTTTAACAAAAGATTAAAACTCTTATTTAAATACCAGACGAAAGTTTGTAACAAAGTCTGACCACCGATAACCAGGAACAATGACTGAAAGGAAACATTTGTATACTCCAAAGCGTTGCTATGACAGAAAATACATGTAGTTAAAATTGCGACTGGTTAATAACAAATGATGTGCTATTACAGATAAGAGTTCAGTTCTTCCAAAAACAGTTAGGAATACGTAATCCATTTTTGTTAACGCTGTGTCGTTCATTCACGGTTGTCGTCTAAGCTCGAATACTCTGCTGAGCCCGCCCACTTTCAAGCTGTTGGACGCCGTTCACGGATTTCGATTTCAAAACACCATCTTCTTCAATCACCACCGTTTCTGTGCCGTTTTCAACAACTCTGTAATAAACAATTTACACAACACTGTTTAAGTAGGCCTACTATAAACATGCACAAACTCTATCTTCAACAAAGAGAAAACTAATATAATTATTTTATTCATTATGCAAGTATTTTATGCATTGAAATGTTTCTATTTTATTGTTAAAAAGATAGGAATCAAAATTAAAGACACACAGATTTACAAACCCCTCCCAACCCCCCCCCCCCAAACCCCAACCCATCCAAACAACAACAACAACCCCAAACACCCAGGATTTGAACGTTCTAATGAAAAATTAATAAATAAGATTTATTGAAATACTTTAATATATTATAGAAATAACATTGTTATTAGTTGTTAGTGACATAATACCCAAATAGACTTTTTTCTCATTCCACTGCACATGTGCCCGTTGCGGAGTTACTCGAGGATGCAAACCGCGAGATTTCGCCAAAATAGACCTATCTGCAAATTGGGGGGCAAAAGCAATGGGACCATTGTTCAATTATTAACTGTTTCAATCGCATATGTCCGGGAAATTCGTTATCCATCCATTGATATTCAGCCAATGGATATCGGAAACGTTTGTGGGTAATCGTTTCACGTAGAAAACGATTTTAATGTTACTATAAGTACGAGGGTTTGTTCGGCACATTTTCTAGGAGGGAAGCCAGTTAACGCATAAGGGACCAAAACCTTACCGGTTCTGTACAGGACGTTCCTACACAGGGCGGTCTAGTATACTTAGATATGGTGGAAAACACATTAACAGTAGAGAAAATAAATATATATTTTGTATATAAAGAAAATATATGTATATTTCGGATTATACTCAATAAAATATATAACGTGTGCGTGTGTAAATATAAAAAAAATATATGTAGTCAGGACAGCTCTGTACAGAACGTTCCTATACAGGGCGGTCTAGTATTCTCTACTTAGATATGGTAGTAAACAGTAAATAAAATAAAATAAATATATATTTTGTATATACAGAAAATATATGTATATTTCGGACAATACTCAATAGAATATATATATATATATATATATATATATATATATATATATATGAACTTTTAATGTTGTTATTACTCAGTATGTTTCAAATTTAATTATAAGTATTGTCTGTTATTACTTTTACGTTCATCTAGGTATGAACAAAAAAATCATCCGCAAACTTATGTGAGAACGGCTTCGCCGATTCACAGTTTACGGATGATTTATTTGTTCATACCCCGATGAACGTAAAAGAAATAACAGACACTCCTTAAATAATAATAATAATAATATATAAATATATATAGAGTGATGATGGATCTGTACAGGACGTTCCTACACAGGTCCGTCTAGTATTTTATATACTTAGATATGGTGGAAAACACATTAACAGTAAAGAAAATAAATATATTTTGTATAATACTCAATGCGTTCATGTTGACACTGTATAAAAACGTGTGTATGGGTAAACAGAACGGCACCTACCTTCAACCCCCCCACCCCCCAAATCCCCCCTTTTTAAATTCCCACTTTATAGATATACATGTAACAGCATAAAATGTCTTTTTTTTTTTAACTTTTCCCAATTAGACAGACACAAAGAAAAATGCAAAAAAACATCTTCTGATATATATATATATATATATATATATATATATATATATATATATATATATATATATACATACATACAGTCAAACCTGTCCTTAAGCGGCCACTTTGTTCCTCCCAAACGATTTATAATGTAAATGCACCTGTAATAAGCGGTCACCTGTCTAACGCGGCCAGCAGCCACCTAAATCAGAGCCCGAATCGCTAAAATACCTGCATTAAGCGGCCACAGTAAAGTTTTACTCTTATATAAAAGGGATATTTTAACAACAGCGACAAGGTGCAGCAAATAACCTATCTTCACACCTTCAGGAATACTAGTACCCATTCAGTCCCGACATCTCCACTGTGTATCAATTAAGGAAGTATGAATCTGACATGCATCTAATTGCCTCTGGGCAGGCTACGCTTGACATTTGTAGATTTACTTACTATGACAATACATCGCATGAAGTCGGAATTAAATAATTAAATGGAAAAAGAAAACAAACTTGTGGAGAACGGTTAATTTAATATATTCTATTTGCATTATTTCTGAAGGAGATAACATGTCAAAAGTTGATTTATAGTCAACTATGAAGCACACATCCATTAATTAGCAGTACAGACGGTAAAACAAGAAACAACAACAAATGTTTTAAAGACTATATATGTGGCAACCTGTACTCAGCGGCCACCTGTCTTAAGCGGCCATGTTTATCTACTCCCTTGTGTGGCCGCTTAAGACAGGTTTGACTGTATATATATATGTGTGTGTGTGTATATATATACACTCTCTTACTCTTACTCTCTCTCCAAATATATACATCGATCGATGCCATAACCTGTCGAAGGCATAACCTATGGAATCTGTCAAATGTTTTGTTTATACTTTTTACAAGATAGTCTTTTAATATGGCATTATAAAAACCCTCAGATACAAGTCGCAGAGACTTTGTCCAAGTTGTTGCACTGCTTTTTAATTTGAACCATACCGCTGTAAATTTCAGCGGACTGTTTTCTACGGCCATTATACCATCTAATTCGAAATATGTACATGTTAGTTGCCAAAGTTTAAAAGTCTCCTACGAAGCTACTCAAGTCGCCCATAACAACATGTCTGTCACGCCCCCCAATTTGTAAATAGACTAGTTTCAGTCTATTTTGTCAAGGGACGTTACTCTTCGCGCAATAGGAATGCGAAATACCTCTATTGTGTTACTACTAATGCAGAAAGTGTTACGCCCATGGGAATAAGTGAAAGTCAAACTAACAAAATGACTCTACGTGTAGATACTGCATCTATTTTTTCAAGTTCTTGTAACAATTGTACCTGTCTTTGTTGTGATTTTCCCACAAGTTCAATATCAACAAACAATTAATGTCTTTCCACTAGGGAAATCACCAAATGTCTTGGGCAAACAAGTATTCTGAGAGTGAAAGTGGGTAAATCACCACGAAAATAAAATTTAACAGTAACAGTACATGATAAAGCTACCGTATATTGCCGTGTATTAGCTGACTCCTTGTATTACCCAGCCTTAGTTTGACCCTAAATATCTAGTATAAAATTATCAGTCTCGTGTATAAGCCGAGTCATCTTTTGTCCAGTTGTACATTGTATTGATTTCAATAATACTGTCAACAAATAGACTTATGTTTTTCGTTTTTATTATATATTTTCCCCTTTAATTATTACAGACCCGGTAATCGTTATCACAATGCTAAAGTCTTCCATGCCGTGCAAAAAATAATTTAGCACCGATAAATCATAACAGAAAAATAAATAATTCAAGCTGTAACAATATATCACTGCACATAAGTAATTAAATTATTCACTGGACAGCAAATAATAAACTAACTAAGGCATGTTTAATCCCTGTTTTCCCCCCAACACAGAAAACTTATTCTGTGGTCCATGGCTGTTGTTTTCACTGGTGCAGGTGGCAAAATCATGCAATCCAATCAAAGAGCTTACAAAATGATACAGACAGAGGTGTCAAACAAAGATGGCGGATGGTTGGAATAAACATGTTTTTACCATTGAAATGACAATAAAACACTTAATCTTTATTATTATTCATCAAACTATTAATGCATTCAAGTACAAAAAACTACATAATATTGGGGTGTTTTATTTATACTGTGCACAAATTATAAGCTGTGAAAGGCTGTAAGGGTCTGATCAAATTTGTAAGTTGCGGTCGGGAGTGTTTTCGTTCGGAATTTTATCAACCAATTTGTTGCCTCCTTGTATAAGCCGACTCTCTTCTTTTGGAAAGTATTTCTAGACTTCAAAATTCGGCTAATACACAGCAATATACGGTATATACAAAATTTCAGCTCAATATCTCAAGGCCTTGTGGAAAAAAGTCCAGAAAACTAATTTCACATCCCCAAAGGTCAAAGGCCATAACTCCGTCGAAAATGGGAAATTGCCATGAAATTCAAACTTGATCTGTAACAGTACATGATAAAGCTATGCACAAAATTTCAGTATCTCAATATCTCAAGGCATTCTAAAAAAAAACATCCTGAAAACTTTGTGGAACAGACAGACAGACAGACAGGATGGAGATGAAACCTATAAATAGCAGACATTTGTTTTTGATTAATATGTGCCAAACTGTATCTGTAAATATTGTACAGTACTTAAAATTATGCTTCATTATGTAAGCACAACTTACTTTTTCGTGACAACCTTTTTGCCGTTGATGTATTTAATCGATGTTGATGTGGAACGGAAGTTTCCACCAGCAGACGGACCCCCAAATGATGTACTTGAAAAATGGGATGCAAAACTGAAATCAAAGACAAGCATATTTCACTATTTACTGACTGTTGTGACAGCACCATACTTTTTAAATGGATCACAGCTCGTTTTAAAAGAACGATACCAAGTGATCAATCTGTGGATACCGGTTTAACAACAGGATTGTATAAACATTTAAATATAATTACAAAATTACTGCAGTTATACGATTTACTCTATACTGATTGGATGACGCTGCTAAAAACATTAAATGTTATTCTTCTATAAACCTTAGAAAATTATGTCTTCACTTACTGGCAAATTTCACAAGTTTTAAGCCATAATATTTTTCTTTTTTGAGAGACAGGTGCAAAAATTGCATGCTTAAAAACAAGGTGGTTTCAAATTCATACAAGACCCATCTTTTTAAACCTATAAATTAGACAATAAGCCTCCCCATATTCCACCAAACTTTCACGAGCTTTGGCCAAATAGCTTTTGAAATATATTCAAAACAGATTTTCTAAAATAATGTAAAAGAAGAAGAAAAATAACTCTAATGATTACAACAGGGCTCTGTCACAAGGCACTCGGAACCCTAATAATCTGCATTAATAATAGTAACTTGAAAATTGTTAATTCAAATCGACATGGTCTCTGGCAGATGGTGCCATATAGGTGATAAAACGGTGACTATACTCACCCCGAGCTAGCGAACGGGTCGAAGCCACCACCGAAGAATGATGATGTAAATGAAGAGCCAGGGAAGCCGCCGAACGACTGTTCAAACATCGAGCCATTGAAGTCAGAATGTGGCGAAACTAAAACATATCACATCATACTTCTATACCAGGCACACATTTACATGTAGGTCAACGTCCAAGTAATTAATTTTCACAAGAGCTGTTTTGTTAAAATTTGAGGTTTGGTATCGGTATCGGTATCAGTATCATTATATTTTGGGAGATTTACAAAGGTATCGGTACGGTATTGACACAATACCAATACCGAAACTGAGTGGAATTTTTGGTATACTCGGCTTTAAATACATGCCTGAGTTAAGGCTCACCTGCTAATTTCATCTAAATAAAATAAAATTCCATACAAAAGGCTCTCGTCTGATTTATACTCAACCCATTTTGCGTTCATTATATCTATTGTTAGTGCTTTACTAAATGACAGGAAACATTTTAATACCAAAATTTCAGTATTTAGAAATTTACTTGGTACGGTAAATCGGTATCGACACGATACCGATACCGAACGGTATATATGGTATACCGCCCAGCTCTACTTCTGACTTTACATAATATGAGGAGTCTTCTTTAGGAATGGATATCAGGTGGCAAATAAATATTTACAAAACATTTTCATTGTGCGCAATTGAAAACATTGTTGAATAAAACCAACCACTTTTTTGGACAAGTACCGTATTTGACAGGAAATTAGCCCATGTCTTTGAATAAGCCCCCCTCCGTTTTGAGAGCATTTAAGAAATTAGGCCCTCATTTGTAAATAAGCCCACCCCCAACTTCGTCACCTTATAAATAACATGAAACTGCAAGTTTGCTCAAAGCTCATGTAAAAGGTCATACCTCCTGCAGATAATTAAACACAAATGTAACACAATATTTTACCACCAGTGAGATTTAGCAGTCTAACAGTAACAGTGTATACCATTGTTTCCAATTTCATGCCTGCAGTATTTCTTTGAAGTACGTACACAAGCCCAAGTCTGAACCAAAACCAGTGTCTATTTTTACCACCACACTGGGTCCGCAGTTAATGCTAATTAGGCAAATACCTTATTCTGATTGGCTAAGAACAATGACCTAGATTGACAATTCTTTGTAGTGTAAGCTGGCTGCCTGTGTCAGAAACGTGTGTATACGCTATTGAGTTTGTTAATTGCTGTTGTTTTAAGTCTTCTCAGCATTAAATTTTGGATGTAAATAAACAGAACTGGTAAGTAATTGTAACATAGAAGGTGTGTTTTTGATAATTGATACTAGTAAAAAAACCAATTTAATTAATAAACAATTATTATTTATTAATAACAAATGGAACACTAATTAATAGGTGCTACTGAACGATTTTTGTTTTCTTCCTAGTTCATTTAATTATTATTTATTTATTTTTATTTTTTATTTTTTTTCTCAACAAAACTGGCCCCTTGTCTGAGAATAAGCCCACCCCATGCTACGCTCACAATGAGTTGTCTTGGCCCCCTGGGCTTATTTCCGGTCAAATACGGTAATTTCTAGATGTAAATAGACCTGCAAAAAGACAATATAATTAGAAATAATATTACTGCTTAATAGACTTTTAAAATGACATTACAATAAGAATGTGTCTTTACAACAAATACTTGCAAGAGGACATTCAAATTCATTGCAAGAATGGATCTGATTGGATCTCAGCTAAATTTCAGGTGGGAAAAACTATTTTTATTGGCCGCAAATTTTCAAGTCAAAATATGTTGCCAATAAAACTCAATTTGTGACAGTAAAACCACCGATATACATCGGAAAGTAATAATTTATCTTACTACCAAATAGAATTGCAAAAGGACATTATAATAACAAATTAGCTTAGTAAAAAAAACAGACTTGCAAAAGTTTGTTTTGTATAACAACACCACTAGAGCACATTGATTTATTAATCATCGGATAAAGGACGTCAAAGATTTGGTAATTTTGATATATAGTTTTAGAGAGGAAACCCGCTACATTTTTCCATTAGTAGCAAGGGATCTTTTATATGCACCATCCCACAGACTGGAGTGCACATACCATGGTCTTTGATATACCAGTCGTGGTGCACTGGCTGGAACGAGAAATAGTCCAATGGGCCCACCGACAGGAATCGATCCCAAACCAACCACACATCAAGAGAGTGCTTTACTACTGGGCTACGTCCTGTCCCAGGCTTGCAAAACAACATTAGAAATGATCTTACCACCAAAGAGACTTGCGAAAGGATCATCTGTGCCAAAAAAATCTCTGAAGACGTCTTCAGGTCTGCGGAACGTGAAGTGGAAGCCGCCTACACCACCAAACGAATCGAAATCATCACACGTAAACCCTTGGTTTCCACTCAAACCATCTTTACCATACTTGTCGTACATATCACGCTTCTTGGCTGAACAGAAAAATAAATACCACATCATAAGACTTCTTATACAAAAACAAAACAAAAAATCCACTAAATATGTTACTATTTTTAATTGATGTCAGAAAGACAAAATGCTTATTATTTCATTCTAATAAAGTAAAATTGACTTGTTCCCCCATAACAAAAAATTGCAAATTAGAAAATATTAATAATTTGAAACTGGCTTCGGTGGCATCATGAATACGCCATCAAACATACAGCTGGTAGGTACAGCGTTCGCAGCCCAGTACCGGCTCCCACCCATGGGTAGGTGTAAGGCCACTACACCCTCTTCTCTCTCACTAACCACTAACCCACTGTCCTGAAAAGACAACCCAGATAACTGAGCCGTGTGCTCAGGACAGCATGCTTGAACATGAATTGGATGTAAGCATCAAAATAAGTTGAAATGAAACATAAAAGAAAGTAATAATTTGAATATCTTAGTGAATTTTTTTTGTTACAATGTAACTTGTCCCAAAGCAGAAAACATCTTCAACTCACTGTCTGACAATACTTCATATGCCTCTGCCAATTCTTTGAATTTCTTTTCGGCCTCTTCCTTTTTGCCTGGGTTCTTGTCAGGATGCCATTTGAGAGCAAGTCGTCTATACCTACAGAAATGAGTAAAAACACGGGTAAACTCAGTGAGCAAAAACACGGGTAAACTCAGTGAGTCAAAACATGGGTAAACTCAGTGAGCAAAAACATGGGTAAACTCAGTGAGTCAAAACATGGGTAAACTCAGTGAGTAAAAACCCAGGTAAACTCAGTGAGTCAAAACCCAGGTAAACTCAGTGAGTAAAAACATGGGTAAACTCAGTGAGTAAAAACATGGGTAAAGTCAGTAGCCTATTTGTTCCATTCAATAAAGCAGCCTGTAGTGTTATTTTCAAGGATTTGAAACTGTTTTAAATGTACATTACATATATGTCCATTTTGTATGAATAACCTCATGAAAACAATATAGTTAATTCATTTTCTACAATTAATTCATGTCTAAGTTAAAGTTTGTTTTGCACACTGATTAATTAATCATCGACTATTGGAGGTCAAACATTTGATAATTCTGAGGAAACCCGCTACATTTTTCCATTAGTAGTAAGGGATCTTTTATATGCACTTTCCCACAGACAAGAAAGCACATACCATGACCAGTTGTGGTGCACTGGTTGGAATTAGAAAAAACACCCAATCAGTTGAATGGATCCACCGAGGTGGTTCGATCCTGTGACACAATCACCTCAGGCTCAACCGACTGAGCTAAATCCCACCCATTCAAAGAGTAACTGTTCATACAGGAGTACTACAGAGTTCAGGGTTAAAATTTAATTTAAAATTATGGTAATCAGCAAGACCAGCTAAAATAACTTGTTAATGGCCCTTATTAAATTAACTACCCCTCAAATCAAACATATATTAACTACCCCTCATATTAACTGTGTTCATATACATAGCAGGGTTTCTAGATTATGGTAGCCCCACTCCCATGGTTAGTGATATTCAATGTTGGTCTAGTAAATAACTACTATTGCCATGCCAGACGGCTAGTGAAAAAAAGAGATGTCAAATGTTGCAGTTACGTCGATTGTAAATATGCATACATGTACCCATCCCTTGTGATACCAGTAAGCTGTAGTCAGTGCAACTAATTAGTACGTTATATGGACTTGTGTACTACTCTAGTTTTCAAATTTTAATTAGAAGGCAAAATAGACTACCGATAAGAATGGACTGTAGTACAGTGTACTAAATACCAATGAATGGATCACGCCAAACTTTGGTTAGTAAACTTCAATACTGTGGATGTTTAGTAGAATTCATTTAATTCCCATCAGTTGATGTCTTGCAAAATGTTAATGCAATTAAAATGTTTTCAGTAAGAATTTTTACCACCTTAAGAAATATGATTTAACATAATTAGAAATACTACTTCATTTAGGTATTATTTGCTCCTGCAAGCTCCTTCGCCCGAGGAAATTGTGAAAATTATACACTGCGAAACAAAGTATTGGTTATGGGAAAACACCAAGATACCAACCAGGGTACAAATGTAACATGGGGAAAGCCACCTCTGCTGTTTTCAGTGCTCAAATGATGTACAAAAATAAAAACATACTGGCCTTATAGAGCCTGTAAAATTACCAGGTAGACCATAGGTAAGCTCCACCCCACCCCACCCCACCCCACCTCAAAAAACAAAGTAGGTCAGACCAAAGTTCTAGAATTGATGCGGCGATGCAGTTTTTTTCCCCCCAGTTTATTATTTTTTGAAGCATGGATAACACAGAAAAGGTAGGTATATTTGATACCGAAATAAGGGACATATTTAAATTGAAATCAAAATGCATGTCCTAATTCATGTGATGGCAGTTTGGCTCCGAATGCGGTTTTATGTCATAGCAAGAAAAGCACAGAAAAAAATCGATGTTCAAATGTGAATATGTTTATCTTATCTTCTTATGCACCTGCTGGTGAAAACATCATTCGTTATTGTTATTGACACATATATGTGCCATAACATTTTACTGGTCAACATAGGATAGGCTGCACCTAGGTGACGACCAGGTTACCAATGCCATACCACAGGTAGAAATCGATCACTAGATGTGATGTACAAGTCAACAGGAAATTGACCTCTCTGTTAACTTGAATCACTAGGGTCGTACATAGGTTTTAGTTGGAAAACTGTTTTCTGAAGATATGTAAGAAACAGAATACTACATTCGTGTCCGTTAGATACCATTTATCTTACAACTTGTTGTTTAAAAACGTATCCCTCTTGATTTCATTCCTTCGATGTGGTCCGTAACCATATGTCCAACGCCATATACCCGTAAATAAAATGTGTCGAGTGTGTCATTAAATAAAACATTTCCTTCCTTTCCTTTCATTCCTTCGATACATTGTTAAATGACTTGTACGATAAACGGTATGATACCGCATCTAACGGACATTGAATGTAGTATTCTCTACTTATCTTATCTTACTGCAGGATAAAAACAAATTAAAATGTTAAAGTGCGAGGGTCATAATCGACCCGCACGCTGATAAGACCAGAAATTTATTTTGGTTGGTAACGATAATCTGTTATATATATGTTAATACTATAAAACTTGCTTTTTCTTAAAATGGTTCTTGTCTTTACAAAGTTGTAATGGCGAAGGGTTTGATTTAAATGTATCAGTCAACATTTGACAATCGAGACACTAGGTTTGCTATAGTTACTCTCGAACACAGACTCTCAATCTGTGCATGACTGGTTTTGACCAAGACTGCAACTCGAACCCAGACTCGATCTGTGCATGACTGGTTTTGATCAAGACTGCAAGGTCACTGTAGAAGCAAGCAGCGCTAAGTAACCGGCCCATAGTGAAAAGCGGTCGCGACAGTTAAAACGTTTGTTTTGTTTAACAACAACACTAGAGCACACTGATTAATTAATCATTGGCAATTAGTGTCAAACATTTGGTAATTTTGACAGTCTTAGAGAGGGAACCCACTACATTTTTCCATTGGTAGCAAGGGATCTTTTATATACACCATCCCACAGACAGGGTAGCACATACCCCAGCCTTTCATATACCAGTCATGGTGCACTGGCTGGAACGAGAAATAGCCCAATGAGCCAACCAACGGGATCGATGCTAGACTGACCTCGCATCAAGTGAGTGATTTACCACAGGGCTACATCAAGCTACCTGTCGCGACAGAGGCTTTTATTTGTTTTTCTTCCCTAAAAAGAAAAATGCGTCAATATTTGTACTGCATCACATTTGCCTTGTTGGAAAGAACCATATTTTCTAAAACTGATGATGTCCCACACTATATAAATGCACAAACGATGCACAAATGAAATCATCGTTCTTGCAATCCCCCCCCCCCCCCCCCACCCCCACCCCGAGGCCTGAATCCAAGATTAATAATTTTTGTACATACAGGTATCTATGCAAATTTATGTAGAAAAACTAAAAGGTATGAAATGTATAATTACGCTTTTTTAATTTCTTTTGTCGTGGAATTCTTCTGTACACCAAGCACATCATAGTAGTACCATCTTGTAGTGGCTGGCATTGTGGCAGAAACAAATGCTAGCTACAAGACCTGAAAAAGAACAGAATAATTTTTATTGCCATGATTTATTATAAACACTCCAGGAACAATTATTAGCATTCCAGGAGGGAGTGTCTGTGACAAGATAAGAAATATTTAATAAAAATAAGATCAACAGCCATACACACATAACTTTGATGTTTAGCCAAGTTGTTGTACATCATACTATACTCTATATATAGTGAACACAATATATATCTTTTATTGTTTACCCAAATTGGTGTAATATATTCTACATTTAGTCAACACTTAACACTGTATTTATATAAACACAAATCCTGTTCATATCAAAGGAGATATTATTAAGTACTGTTTAAAATTTATCAAATTGTCAACATATTCCAATCAGAATGCCAGTGTTATGTTTATTTGTATCCAAAGGCATTCAGTTATTTACACACTGAATAATTGAGAGCCGACAGTTTTAACAATGCTATAAGAATACTATGATGCTACCAGTACTGATTCAAAGCTGGAAATGTATTAAACGAAGACTGCCAAAGATGAAAACATATAGCAAACATACACATTAGATTAAGAGCCCCTTCTGAATACTTTAAACTAAGGGGGGGGGGGAAGAGGAGGAGAGAGAGAGAGAGAGAGAGAGAGAGAGAGAGAGAGAGAGAGAGAGAGAGAGAGAGAGAGAGGGAGGGGAGAGAGAGGGAGAGACGTGTGCATATTTCACACAAATGCATTATTTTCATTGCATATACGCACTGCAGATACCAACGGTTGTTCACAAAATTTACATGTCACAAATGTGTGCCAATGTGCATATTTGCCCCCCCCCCCCCCCCCCCCCCCCCCCCCCCCCCCCCCCCCCCAAAAACCCAACCATTTTGCTTTCCTACATGTACGGGGTATGACAGTTTTGGCTACGGACAGTGCATACCATGCACGTCAGTCTTGGAATCATGATTTGTGCAATTATAATGCTATGATGATGTTACTGTAGTGTTATACACCTCCTACTTTCTCTCGACTAAAGGTCGACAGGTCAGGTCTGGCATAATAATTTAACAATGGCTGGAAATAGTGTGAAATAAATGTATCAGCATTCACACTGAACGACATTTAAAACCCATTTCCACTCTGAAATCACTTTCAACGTGCATATATATATATATATATATACTGTATGTCATTAGATGTAAATACACATGTAGACCTTTAAAAATTAATATTCAAAAGAAAAAATTGGAGTCTGCACTGTTGAATTTCCTAATAGTAATACACATGTAAATTTAATATGCCAAAATCTGACATGAGAACTATCACTTTTAATCAATTAAAACTTTGCCTTTTTACAAGTTTTTATTGTGCTAAGAAAAACTACTATTTTGCTTACACAATATGCTATATTAACATCAATACTGTTTATTCAGGTTAACACTGAAGTAATGTTTGGAATTGTTTCCTGTGTAAAATCAAAATCACTCATAAAATAGAACAAGATTCAAGCAACAGAACACGTTTTGCTCCATAAATTGTAATATAACATTATGAGATGTAAATACCATTAGGAGTCTACAAAAACCCAGCAAACATTGTGTTCGCTATCACATCAGAGATCAGTAGACAATTCTAAAATGCTCAACAGTAGTTGTTACTCAGTTTTTGAATAACTGATCATCAACTGCGTCGCTAATCAAAATGTTAAAAACAAAATGCTCCCAGAAAATGTATTTAGTTACACATACCTACTTCCCTGTTAATAATAATATAGATATATGTATAATTTAATGTAAAAATGTCCTGTATAATAAACATTAAAATTTAATGGGATAGACCCTAGTTTTTAAACACTAAAGCATATTTTTCACCTACAGCCTAGTTTTAACTCGTAAACATGGTCACTAAGTTTGGTTAATTTACAAACCTGCAACATATTTGGATACAACAGAGTGAAACAAGAGTCTGCGACGTTGAAATACCCTTAAAAATAGACAAAAACGCGACTACATAATTGTTGTTTGTCAGATGCACATGTGTTTTTAAAAATATTAAAAAAAAAGAGCATTTTGTGGTATTAGAAACACCAGGATGACCAGAAACACTTTGATTGTACAGAAATGGATACTCTAAACAATAAAATACCAGTAAAGTTTGATTTCAGTGATAATAAATGGCTCCAATAGTAAAAAATATGCCTTAGTGGGTATGTCCCTTTAATTATCAATTACTGGAAATATACATGTTGCATCAACAAAATGCGCATGTAGTATACATGTACATGCATTCTAGATACATCCAACAAAATATCACAGTATGCAACATATACATGTATATCTATAGTCCGTCTCATCCTCCTATAACTTTAAAAAAAATTTTATTCTGATGTAAGAAAAAAAGTAAAAGTGTTTTGGAAATAACAAAAAAACCCACCTATTTTTCTGTCCAATTTAGAAAACAGTTGGCTCGAAAATAAATAACGTGTAATAAATTCCATAGCATGAAAAAAGGCATTCCCTGTGGGATGGACTACATATAAAGCTATAATACATGTACAGGTCACTATGAAGCTTCAATTAAATTTACATGAACATGTCTCGAAATAGTGGCCTGTAAAAACAAGGCCATTTTGTTTAGGCCTAAACGAAATTCACCAGCTAAAGCCACCCGACCGTATGCAGGTAATTTTGTTTAGGCCTAACAGAAATTCACCAGCTAAAGCCACCCGTCCGTATAAAGCCACCCAACCGAATGCAGGTAATTTTGTTTAGGCCTAAACGAAATTCACCAGCTAAAGCCACCCGACCGTATGCAGGTAATTTTGTTTAGGCCTAACAGAAATTCACCAGCTAAAGCCACCCGTCCGTATAAAGCCACCCAACCGAATGCAGGTAATTTTGTTTAGGCCTAAACGAAATTCACCAGCTAAAGACACCCGACCGTATGCAGGTAATTTTGTTTAGGCCTAACAGAAATTCACCAGCTAAAGCCACCCGACTGAATGCAGGTAATTTTTTTAAGAGGGATGTACACATATTTCTTTCTTGCCCACTGGAATGAATTAGTCAGCTTTTGCACAGTGCTAGATAAATATATCTAGCACCTGCTGCTGGACGATTTCTACATATGCACGACATCATAATTCATGTTTTATGACGACCGACATCATAACTCTTTCTTTTTTTTAGAATTCTGCTTGCCGTTTAATGTTGTATCATTGTTTTAAAAATATTTAAACTTAACTAGTTGTTACAATTTTATGTTATTGCATGATGTGGACTATATTTTTCCTGCATTGATTAAATGAGTTTGTAGGTGAAATGTTTACTAATCGTTCTACAATAAACAAACCCTAGCTTACAAAATTAATGTTTTGTGACTGTAATTAAAGGGCAAGAAAAATAATCAATCACTGTTGTTAGGTATCCATAAGGCAATTCAGCCCTCACAAAAAACATTTTGTCCCTCGGGTTGGAATTGCCGTAACCATACCTCACAATGATAGATTCTTTTAGATTATTGTACGGTTAGCTCATCTGCCATTTAGTTTTTGATTCTGTGCTATATTTCAATTTAAAAAAAAGAAAGCAATGTTTTATTTAATGATGCGCTCAACACATTTTATTTATGGTCATATGGCTTCAGACACATGGTTAAGGACCACACATATATTGGGAGGAAACCCGCTGTCGCCACTTCATGGGCTACTCTTTTCGATTAGCAGCAAGGGATCTTTTATATGGACCATCCCACAGACAGGGTAGTACATACCATGGCCTTTGATATACCAGTCATGGTGCACTGGCTGGAACGAGAAATTGCACAATGGGAACACTGACAGGGATTGATCCCAGACCGACCGCACATCGAGCGAGCGTTTTACCACTGGGCTACGCCCCCCTCCTCCCCCCCATTTCAATTTTATGCTCTAAAATACATTACACAGTATGTTATTTTCCCCTAACTATCCCAAACCTTCCCCGATCACCAGGTGCTACGGTAATTAAAACCCCCCATCATAACAGCAGGCCGTATTTCACTTTCCACATCCATCTAGAGTCCAGCACTCGGCTAATACTAAGAATATTTTGTTTTTTAAAATGTTCATTAGCAACAGTTGTTAAAGGCACAGACCATAGTTTCAGCCCATAAAAATGGACACTAAATTTAGTTAATCCACAAATCTGCAACAAACATTTGGTATGGTTATAACAGAGAAAAGCCAAGTCTGTGATTTTTAAACAGAGAAATACCGTCAAAAATAACTTGAGCTTGTTTCATTAACCATTACTTCTTTAAAACTAGGCTTCGTCGCTTTAATTGATAGAAAATTGATTAGTAACTCCTGTTTAACATTTAAAGTTTTGTTTAACGACAGCACTAGAGCACATTGATTTACTAATCATCGGCTATTGGATGTCAGACATTTGGTAATTATGACATATAGCCAGAGAGAGAAAATCTGCTACACTTTTCCATTAATAGCAAGAAAAATAGCAAGGAAACCCACTACATTTTTTTATTAGTAGCAAGGAATCTTTTATATGCACCATCCCACAGACAGGATAGCACATACCAGCCGTTGATATACCAGTTGTGATGCACTGACTGGAACGAGAAATAGCCCAATAGGCCCACTGATGGGATCCATCCGAAAGCAACGGTGCATCAAGCGAGTGCTTTACCACTTGGCTATGTCCTGCCCCTATTTAACATTTAGAATTACATAGTGATCTCGGAATCTGGCATATTGAATAGTAATGCAGTGCGATATGATAGTGAACCAAATGTTGTATACCACATGTACATAAACATATCCGAGGCATCAGCAAGTGTACAACAGAAATTTATGCTCAACAGGTCGAAGGGGCGGATGTAGCCCAGTGATAAAGTGCTCAGTTTGGGATCAATCCCCGTTGGTGGGCTCATTGGGCTATTTCTCGTTCCAGCCAGTGCACCACGACTGGTATATTAAAGGCCATGGTATGTGCTATCCTGTCTGTGGGATGGTACATACAAAAGAACCCTTGCTGCTAATCGAAAAGAGTAGCCCATGAAGTAGCTGCAGCGGGTCTCCTCTCTCAATATGTGTGTGGTCCTTAACCATATGTCCGACGCCATATAACCGTAAATATAATGTGTTGAGTGTGTCATTAAATAAAGCATTTCCTTCAATAGGTCAGTCATATAGTATACTACATGCAGTATCAACAAAATGTACAACTCACCTCAAGTGAACTTACTACAATGTCAGGTACATACAGCACAAACAAAAATGTGCAACAAATACTACACGTACACAATTCTGTATACTGCCGTAGTAGTATCAACAAAATGTACAACTTACCTCAAGTGAAGTTACTACAATGTCAGGTACATACAGCACAAACAAAAATGTGCAACAAATACTACACGTACACAATTCTGTATACTGCCGTAGTAGTATCAACAAAATGTGCAACATGTACTAGATACACACATGTACATGTTGAATCAACAAAGTGTGCCACACATACCAGACATAGCACCAACAAAGTGAGAGCCTACCCACACATCAATACGTTCTAAGACAGTAACTGAAGCATCACTGTGAATTGAAGCACTGGTATATATAATTATTTAAATGCTGCAAAGTACCGAATTCAGTTGCATCCAGCAGGGCTCTTGAGAGACCAGAAATAGAGGCGTGAGTCAGCCCCAGGCAGCACTCTCTTCTCTCTGTCTCTCTACAAGACGCTATAAATAGCTACCCAGTGTGGGAGTACATTCCACTGTAATCCTTCAGAACTAGCTTATCTCTCGGCAGTCTTACTGACAAACAATCTCACCACCCATCTACGTCATTTAACTTTAATAGTCCGCAATCAGTTTCAACAATCTTGATCTCACTACATGTATAAATTAAGATATATATGCATTATATTTGATTGGAAATAGTGAGACAACAGGGTCTATAATAATATTAATATGGTTACCATGCATGCCTGCAAGGTGGATCTTGAAATAGGGTAACCTTTCATAATTTACCTTTAATAGTCTGCAGTCAGTTTCGACAGTGTTGATCTCACTTAATACTATATTTGTAAAATTATATTTTGGTAAAAATGGTAGGATGACAGTCTATAACATAAATGCCTGCAAGGTGGATCTTGGGGTCTAATAATTTTACTTTAATACTCGTTCATGGTATGTGCTATCCTGTCTGTGGGATCGTGCATATAAAAGATCCCTTGCTGCTAATGGAAAAAAAGTAGCAGGTTTTCTCTCTAAGACGTATATGTCAAAATTACCAAATGCTGATGTTTAATAAATTAATGTGCTGTATAGTGGTGTCGTTTAAAAACCCCAACCCTTAACTTTAATAGACTGCTGTCAGTTTCATATGATGTAATATGCGTTATAGTGGTGTCGTTAAAAACCCCAACCCTTAACTTTAATAGACTGCTGTCAGTTTCATATGATGTAATATGCGTTATATCTTGTATGTTGGGGAAAATGGTGGGAAGACAGGGTCTACAACATACATGCCCACAGGGTGGATTTTGAAATAGTGAATTAATTTGAACTTGAATAGTTTGCAGTCACTTTCAACAATGTAGATCTCGCCAGTGTTCAAAATAACCACTTGTTCGTTAGTCCTGACAAGTGAAAATGTGCTTTGACAATTTTTTTTTTACCTCAGTGATTTTTTAATGCACTTTCATTTTTAGCAGTGAAAAACCATCATCCTTGTGTGTGTGATGGGGAGGGTGTGTGTGTCTGTGATGGGGAAGGTGTGTGTGTGTGTGTAGGGGAGGGTGTCTTTGTGAAGGGGAGGGTGTGTGTGTGTGTGTTTATAGGGGAGTGTGTGTGTATGTGTAGGGGAGGGTGTGTGTAGGGGAGGGTGTGTGCGTTTGTAGGGGAGGGGATGTGTGTGTGTGTAGGGGACTGTGTGCACTTTAAATCTCAAAATAAAACAGATGTACATGATTCTGATAATTTTAGGGGATTCATTCCAATTCCCCTCTAACAACCCCTATTACAGGGTCAAAATCACGGTGGTCAACAGGGCCAATTAAAATAAGTTGTTTCATGTACAAGCCCTTACTGAATTTAACGAGCCCTTAGAAGGAAATGTTTTAGTTAATGAAGCACTCAGCACATTTTATTTATGGATATATGGCATCAGACATATGGTTAAGGTCCACACAGATATAGAGAGGAAACCCGCTGTCACCATTTCATTAGCAGCAAGGGATCTTTTATATATGCACCATCCCACAGACAGGATAGCACATACCACGGCCTTTGTTACACCAGTTGTGGAGCACTGGCTGGAACGAGAAATAGCCCAATGGGGATCGATCCTAAATCGACGGTGCATTAAGCGAGCATTTTACCACTGGGCTACGTCTCGCCCACTAACGAGCCGTACATTGCAGACTTACATGATCTACATGCACATGTAACACATACGTACGTGTACTGAACATGTACACAGATCGGTCATTACTCAAAGTGGGTTGAATGCAACAACTTATTGTAACTGCTTGTACATAGTGCACTCATCTTTTTAACGCATCACATTTTTCAAGAAACCTGTAAAGATGTACACATTAAAAAAAAAATTATGCTTGCCTGGAGGACCACTTTGTAAAACTCAGCTAATAAAGATCACCTTGCATTGATCAGGCAACCAGCCTCGGTGGTGTCGTGGTTAAGTCATCGGACATAATGCTGGTTGGTACTGGATTCACAGTCCGGTACCCGCTCCCAACCAAAGCAAGTTTTAACGACTCATTGGGTAGGTGTAAAACCACTACACCCTCTTTTCTCTCACTAACCACTAACCCACTGTCCTGGACACACAGTCCAGATAGCTGAGGTATGTGGCCAGGACAGCATGCTTGAATCTTAATTGGATATAATTAAAAGCATTGTCAACCTTGTCGTTAGCGGAGCTGCATCATACACAGTTTGATTACTTATTTTCTTAACTCTCAGCAGCACGGTTACTCAAAATACACTTTCCGATCAAACAGTCATGACTCAAAACCCATCCCACAAGTACAGATATATACACGCAGTACTGGTAATAGTAGACCATTGCCACAAAAATGTTCCCATTTTACAAATAATGAATTAAAAAAAGAAAGAAAAAAAAGGTTTTCCTATGTAAATCACGGAAATATAGGGGAGCTATTTAAGTTGTTACCATTTTGATATGATATTTATGTAAAATCACAACACTCCCTAGTGATGGGGAGAGAGAGAGAGAGAGAGAGATAGCTACTCTTTAAACAGCAAGATCAGCTACATATACACATGTATGTAAACTGGTTAATCAAGTTAAAACAAACACTTTGTTTACAGCAGGATCATTCAACTGCCCACTGACCCGGAAGTAAACAGCTAAATACACGTTTAAAAAACACTGTTAGATACCATGTATCTAAAATGTATCTAACAAGCAAAAGCGAGTTGGATAAGTTTTTAAACGAGTTGTGAGATGAATGGTACATGCATTTAACGGACACAAATGTACCATCAAAATTTAAAATAAACAGTAACTTATTAAGGACAATGCATGGTATGTGTTGTCCTGTGTGTGGAGAAGTGCACATACCTGAAAAAGATCCCTAGCAGTTTACAGAAAAAGGTAGCAGGTTGGCTCTGTCAGAATTATCAAATGTTTGACCCCCAGTATTCCATGATTAAATAATCAATGTGCTCTGGTGGTGTCGTTAGACCAAACAAACTTTCTAATTTGCAATTATTCCTCACTGTATCCGTAGTGCATGGGCTGGTTTGTATATTTACACATGATATATTTTTTCGACGCCTCACAGCAAACGACACGGATGGCATACATGTATGCAACCAACCACATTATATACACACATTTAACATAAGCTTGCAGCTGTTATGATATGAATATGCTGTAAGGAGTGAAGATATTAAAAATAAAATAGCACATTCACAAACATTCCACAGCACTGTGTCGAGCCAGCTGGATGTCTTTTATGAGGTCACAAATATGAAAGCATATTTTAATGTAAAATAGACTGCATAAGGAATGAAAACAAAATTCTTGGCAACTGTCAATAATGATAAAGTTACAAACTGTCAATAATGATAAAGTTACAAACTGTCAATAATGATAAAGTTACAAAATCAAAAGGATAAACGTTTTTGCTGGTATACACATTGTATGTGACATGTTCTTTCTTAAATGATGCATAACTTTACATAATTTATGCATGAATGTACATGTTTATGAACAGATATGTCCATAATCAGAACGGTTTATTTAACAGTAAATTAGTTGTCGTCTTTAATTTCTTACGTCTCTACATTTTGTTAACGTTTGTTGTAATTGACCTTGAAATTTCTAAAAATAATATGCAGAATTTTCAGAACAAAAGAAAAAGAAAACAAAAAAGAAAAAAAAGGAAAATGACCTATAGATACTTGAATTATTTATTTATATTTAAAACCAAATATTACAAATCATTTTAATAACAATTTTCATGCACAGTTTTCTTGTAATTACACGCACTGTGGTAAACAAAAGAATGAGAAAAACCAACTACTTTCACATGAATGATTTTATGTTGCTTTTAGTATGTTTTAAATCTAACAGCACTCACATAACTTTCACAAATGTGGATCTATGGGTGCCTTTGATCTAAATATTAAACTGCTAGATGAACGTTTAGATTATGGGTCCTCCGATATATATATATATATATATCAAAATAAGGATGTCATGTACCAGCTAATAAATCTAGCTGAAAATCCGGTTCTACAAGGCCAGTCTATTTGTGTATTCTTATTCCTAGTTTATTACTGTATCATGACATCAAAACAATCATTTCAAACTTAATCTACGAAAAAAACAAGAATCCCATCTCAAAGTGGGAATTTTTTTTAATAGAAAAAACCAACTACCTCAAAACACGATGCTTATCAATAGGCTTACAAGTACAATGTATAGAGATGAGGGCATTGTGTGTGGAAGTTAATTTTATTTAGATGAAATTAGTGGGTGAGACTTAACTCAAGTATGTATTTAAAGCAATCTAATTAAAATTAGCTCCACTGGTTAATTACCTGTGGATTAATTTTGAACACATATCTATATATTTTATGTCGAAATTAATTATTTTTTTTTTTTTAAATATTAAATAGTCCTCTCCTCTCTTCTTTCTCTAATTTAATTTTTGACTGTCCTTCTAAAATGCTCCAAATTATATAAATATTCGGCTGAGCAGTCAATTCTTTTTTATTTTTGGCTTTTTTTTTTTTTTTTTTTTATTCTATTAACTTTTTTACTAATTGCTATTTTTAAAATTCTGCCCATTTTCAAACCCCCCCCCCCCCCTCTCCATCCCGAGTCAGGCCATCGATCTTATCGGAGGTCGGACTCGGGATGGGCGTGTTCGAAACCCTAGTGGTATATGGGCACGTTAAACTAGTTATCATCATCATCATCTACAGATTTCGCAGAATCGGTAGCTCGGACAGCATTAGCCCGAGTACTCTGACTGTAAGAGAGCTAGACGGATATTCAAACATAAACACGCTCTCATTACAGTCAGAGACCAAGCTATGTATTTTTTTGGCAATTGCCGACAACCAAAAAGTTGTCAAAGATTTCCGCTCTAATACCACAACAATCCTATGTTTAATGTCAATTACATTTACATCGACCATTTTCGAGTTACTTGATTAAAAAAAGTTCAGATATTAATCACTAATACACACACTACAGAAAGAAACCCGACAGCATCCACATTCAGCTAAGCTTCGGCAAACTCCGGACAGCAGAATTCTAAGTTCGCCGACCTATATCGTGACGTTGTGTCACATGATCGACCACTCAGCCATTCCGTCTTCAAGTACCCGACAATCACAAAGAAAGTTTGTTTTGTGTAATGACACCACTAGAGCACATTGATTCATTAATCATCGGCTATTGGATGTCAAATATTCGTAATTTTATCATAGTGTTAGAGAGGAAATCTGCTACATTTTATCATTAGTAGTGAATGGATCCACCGAGGTGGTTCAATTCTGTGACGCAAGCACCCCAAGCGAACATTCAACCGACTGAGCTAAATCCTGCCCCAGGCACATAATGTATATTTTCAACACACTTAATTTTATGCTTCAAACTCCAGGGCATCTAGATTGTGGTAGCCCCACTCCCATGGTTAGTGATATTCAATGTTGGGCTAGTAAATAACTACTATTGCCATGCCAGACGGCTAGTGAAAAAAGAAGAAGTCAAATGTTGCAGTTAAGTCGATTTTGTAAATATGAATACCCTGCCCCACCCCAACCCCCAATGTTGGTGTTTTTAAGCTCTACCTCCCCCTTTAGGTGACATATCTGATTATTACTGTTATTTAGTAACATTGTATTAAGTTTAAGTAAAGAGGGCTTGTGAATATTTAAACATGGCTAGTAAATTTTTAAATCACTGATCCCATAGCCAGTGGATTTTATAAAAATCCCAGAATCCCTGAACTCTGGTTTGTTTGTTTTTTTCATGCACAGTTTGCGCAATCAACATCCAATTTTTTGTCGTCTACTTGTCATTAATTTGTGAGGTTTTTCTTCAGTCAAGGAACATTTCCATTAACAATAAAGTTAAAACAAGTATCTAAATACAAAACTTTACAAACCCCTAAAACCATTAAATTTACTAAGCTGTTTTTGTAAATTCCTTAAAATTAGGGAGATCGGGTCCACTGGACTTGTAGAAATTAAGTGAAAATGGAGAAAGATAAATTAACATTCGGTGTATGTCATATGATCTCAAATGTGTCACATCAACAAGGCCAAATCATTTACTTTTTATGATTTTCATGACCCGTTTTTTTAATTATATTTATTTGCAAAAGTATGCTGCATTTTTGTTCCCCTACTGTGTTGAATAATACATAGTCCATTCAGAACAATAGTAAATAATTGTGAGTTTATAAATAGTTTTAACAAAGAATCAGTACATTAGAACATTTTTATTTTACAAACTGTTCACTGGTATGAATAGGTCTATATTGAGTGTTGTCAGCAATCATGGGGAAAAAAGAGGTGGACTGATGTTTCTTGACAAACAAATTTTTCTTTCAAAAAAATATTAATCAAAGGGTTCGTCCACTGCACATTTCAGAAACATTAATTTTTATCATAATATACAGTATAACCTCGATTTAACGCCAACCAATGTTCCAAAATAATTTTGGCGTTATATCGAGTTGGCGGTATAATGAGGGTGCCTTGGGTTTACTACCAAACTTAATTTTTTTTTTTTTAAATTGCTGAATGTCAAGAATATGACATATATGGGCTCCGGCTCAGCATCGGACTCTTCTTCCTGGTCATCAGTCGTTTCGTCGTGAATCTGTTTAACACTTTCAAGAATCTGCTCGTCGCTGTTCGTCGATTGAAAGCCGGCCCGTGACGTCACCAACCAGATCTCGCAACGCTGTCGTTTCATTGGCTGGTGCTTGGTGCAAGTCGGAAATGAGGGTCCCGAGGAACGACCCCTGTGTGAATCCAACAATTTTTGATGGTGGTGGCACTGGCGATATCCCAAACATGTTTCACAAAACGAATGCCGTCACAACGCTGAAAAGTGACTGGCTATATCTTGTTGACTTTTAGTTGAATTTATCTTCGAGTACTGAACAATTTGTCTTTTTTTTAACCGCGTCTAAATCCATTCTGCTGTAATAAAATGCATTACCGGTGTCGTCGCATTTATGCCAACGCTAAATAGCAACTTAACATGAGGCCATGGTCGAAATATGCTCGAGCATAATAAAACTTACATAAAGTTTGTTTATTAATTAAACTTGAGTCGCTGTTGCCAGCATTTCAAAGACCCGACAGAACAATCCGCAATTGAAATAATGAATCTAATGCACGCCTCTGGCACGTGATCACTATAGCGGCTGTTCTTTCTATACCGAGTGTTGATTGGACACAAACACTGTGCCTGCCTAAACAATTCTAGCACTTACATCCATTAATTGCTACACAATAAACAAAAACAGATTCAGTGTATACTGCCAGTGTACAACGGTGTTAGGATTTCCCCAATCAACAGATCGCTAGTAATTATGTCACTATAATCAACTTTGTGACCAGACCATTGGCGGCAAAATCGAGGGGATTATAATGGCTAAATGGAGTTCGGTTCAAAAACGTCGTTGGCAGATGGTGGATACAGAGGGTGGCGTTATATCGAGGGAAATAAACATGAATGAAAACGGTACTTTAAAGAAAGTTGGCGGTATGCGAGGGGCAATAAATCTAGGGTACACTGTAGTCACTTTTAAAATTGAAAGTGATGAACCATGCATGCGTGGGAATGTTATTTTTCCAAATGCATGTGCCTGAATGCACTTAAAAACCAACACTTTTTCCAGTTTATGGATTAACCGATTGGAATATATTATATTACATGTACCATAACTGAGAAATATAGAATATTCCTTCTTTAAGTTAGGCCGAAATAGTAAGTACATATTCGTGATTTTGTTGTTAGCTGAACAAAGTTTGGGACAATCACATTGATGATATGGTAACCAGTCAATTCGTACCAGTCATTTCGTACTATAGTTATTTGGTCATTTCGTACCATGGTTATTTCGTACTATGTCTGTTTGGTCAGTTCGTACCTTGGTCATTTCATATCAGTCATTTCATATCTCAATCATTTATTGTGCAGCTTAGTTGACATATAGATTGTAAAATGTCGAATTACTGATTTAAAAAATAAACATTAGGCTAATGCAGCTATATTGAAGCCCCCACCCTTAAGAAAGAAAGAAAGAAACAAACAAAAAGATGATATATTACTTTTATCATCAAATGTTTCCGTTCATCATTATATTAATTACCAATGAGCACTTTGTGTTACCGTGTGTTAAATAAACAAACGGATTATGGTTTTATAAAATAAACAAAGGCCATGGTTTTCTTCACCAAGTTTATTACAAGAGACCCAACAAATATTTATTACAAGAAGCCCTACAACAATGTTGTTATTTTAGCAGTATCTTTGAACAAATTAGAAGCAATGAAATTTGTCATCCAGGATCAAATAAAACACAATATTCATCAGATCATCAGTGGCAATATGTACATAATTATGTTCATTTAAACCGTTGCTCACTTTACAAGGTATGTTTACATGTCAACGTTTATTCGTCAACAATAAAAATAAGAAGTGGCAACCATGACAAAAATAAAGATACCGAGTACGAAACCACTATGGTACGAAATGACCAAACATTATGGTACGGGATGGTAAAAAGGTACGAAATGGCTATGATACGAAATGACTGTGGTACAAAATGATCAAAGCATTATGGTACGAAACGACTATCGTACGAAATGACTAGTAACCGATGATACCAAATGTACTGCTATATTATTTTATATATAATTTACATTGTTGAGGAGCTCTGCCATTGTTAAGTTAAAGCCCTGCCGATTATAGAAAATAACAGGTCTACTATTTTGATGTCTTTCTTAGTGTTGTTAATTTTTATATCTTCTTGCATTTCTGATAGTGATAATTCGTATAATTGTAAATAATCACAATCGTGACAATGAATCGTGAATGATAAATTATTTGTAGCAAAAGGTTTGAAAAGCCCAAAATTATCGCACAACATTAACTGGAAACTTTAGAAAAACGGTAAAAAACCGGAATGTCCCAAAATGGAAAACAGAATTTGCCAAAATCTGAAACAAAAAATTATCTCCCATAGTTTTATTTTCCATTTCCTGGATTAAAATCTACACCACCTTCTACATCCTGTCATACACCAACAACCACTGAACCAGGTCCAAGCTGAATTCCAAGCAAAGCTTTTCTTGAACATTTGCCAGCAATGTCCAGAAAATACCTAAATACCATAAAAAAAAGCAAGCGAATTATACCAAACAATACGACATATGTCTGAATAACTAATCAACAAATATAAGATGGCATAATTACCGTGAAATTTGACGTAAATGCTGACACAATTGTTAAAACGTTCCAGATATTTCTAAAAATAAACAAGTCTCAAAGTCTCGTTATTTCTCGAAGCTTCCTATGCGAGAATTCGGAGTCTATTTGAACGAAGCCGGGGTTTGCTATGTTACTAAACCGACTGGCCGTTTCATTGATTACTTTTAAAGAAAGAAAGAAATGTTTTATTTAACGACGCACTCAACACATTTTATTTATGGTTATATGGCGTCAGACATATGGTTAAGGACCACACAGATTTTGAGAGGAAATCCACTGTCGCCACTACATGGGCTACTCTTTCCGATTAGCAGCAAGGGATCTTTTATTTGCGCTTCCCACAGGCAGGATAGCACAAAACATGGCCTATTGTCCGAACCAAATTATTAACAACTACACAAATTACTCTCCTACCTTTAATTGCCGTTAGATTTCCTCCAAAATTTGTCCAGACACAAATCGCAAAAAACCCACTACAAATATACAGATTCCACACGAGACTGCAACGATGTCGCCGATATCGTCTTTGCTGAGATAGCATAGGAAAAAAATACATGCAGTTTTCTGCCGTCTGCCATGTTGCTTGTTTATGGAATACTCTTCAAGAGGGGTGAAAGCCTCCAAAGTATGTGAGACAATTAATATGAAATCAATGATCTCTAGTGGTATCATTAATTTTTTTTTAATAATAATAAATAAAAAAATATAATAATATGACGTCATCACGTTTGCTTTTTATATCATAACATGTTATGACGTTGTTAGATTAAGTCCTATCCTTTCACCCCTCTTGAAGAATATTAAAAAAAAAGTCAAAATGCAGCTGGCACAAAATTACATGGTTTTTGCCCTATGCGCTCTCAGCGAAGTCAATATAGGTGACATAGTTATCTGGTATGTGGTATGTGGAATCTGTGTCATTGTAATGGTTTTTTCAAGATTTCTGTCTGGACAAACTTTGGAGGAAATCTAATGGCAATTAAAGGTAGGAGAGTAATTTTTCGTAGTTGTTAACAATTTGGTTCGGACAATAGCAGCACTGGAAGATTGACTACCCTACTCTAAGAAGAAATAGGAAGTGGGGTCGGCCCCTACTACTCTTTTCTAGATTTACTTTGTTTTATATTGCTACTATCTCGTATCCTCCGCAATCGGGCCCATCTGCACCACTATACCAACTCATGACGACTGGACTATAGCCTCTATGCCTATTAGAAACATACTTATCTGCCTTTGATTTGCATGTACGCTAAGCGGCCCAAAAATTCACTAAATTACTTCCGGCGCGTGCAACAAAGGCCCTTTGTTCCTACTGAATCGTGGAGTGGTCGTTGTTCTTTTATTTTTTGACGTTAATAAAGTTTCCTATTTCTATTATTGTTTATCAGATTGTGTGCAATCTCCGTCTTTTACAGAAAAGAAAATGTACAATATTTGTTCTGTTCAACATTTATACTTACGAACACGTCTTAGGGAGACCAAGAAAAAGGGGCTTATTGATGATTAACTGGTTAAAACGGCATTATAATAAAGTTTTGATATTTGCAATTAATGTGCATGTTCTTTTTGTACATATCACTGTGTACGAACGGAAGTGTACATTAATTTGACTAAACAGGGCCGTACCCTGGGGGGGGGGGGGGGCAAGGGGCAGTTGCCCTTCTGAGAATCTCACTTTGTTTGTTTTGGGGGTTTTTTCCTCCAGAAAATAGCATACACATCTCAGAGTTTAATTTGTATAGTGTTTCATTCGTTTATAACAAGTAGTGACCCCCCCCCCCCCCCCCCGGATTTAGATCAGGGTACGGCCCTGCTAAATATCTGGCTGCGATTTTCTGTACCACTAGCTGCATTATTAACTACGGCCTATGCAGTTGTAAAATAATGAAACTAACGATAAAAAAAATTCACATCTTCGCCTAACGATAAGGTTTCTACTGTCTGACTCGGTAATAAAGACAGTTTCGGGAGCAAACATGCACATATTTTTCAGTGGAATAAACACCATGACGTATATTAAATTTAATATAATACTGACGATGCAAATAAATGCATTATTGGTAAAATACGCAAACAAATTAGAACAGCGAGTCCAGTGTTATTGTCAGACAAGGTGTAATTGACAGTGTAACGGACACAATTTCATATGTAATTTAATAGTTACAATCGACTATCTACCTGTAATTATTAATTTTAAGTAAAAGTCAGTATCTAGCTGTGATATTTGTGTTTTTGCACAGTTGTTTACTGTTTTTATTTGAATTTTTGTATTGATGTTGATCATCACCTTCTTTGTTTGCATTACCATAGTTTGACACCCAATAGCCGATGTAATTTTCGTGCTGGGGTGTCGTTAAACATTTATTTATTCATTAATTCATTCATACTCTTAAAAAAAAGGTAGGGGAACCTGAAATATTAATGTTAATATCAACTATTAGACCGAACATACATTTTGACTACATACATATCCTAGTAAAAAACGTTCAGGTCTGTTTATCAACACATTCCATAGTTTGCACGTGCATCACGCACTTTGCCCCGTACATGTGCGTGGGGTGTCATTCTCGATTTTGACAATTTCAAGGAAGGTCGATTAATCACTGTAAAACATTATTTCTGTCAATCCTTTTCATTCTGTTGATCATACAGTTGTTATTGTTTTGTTTTTAGTAATTTTTATTGCTTGAATTTGCGATGCGGCGTATGCAACGCGATGAGCGTCTTCGGGCTATTGGCATGCTGCAAACGGACAGAAGTCAGCGTGAAGTGACCAACGTTTCGAAGTCGGTGATTAGCAGATTATGGATCAGGTACCAAGAAACCCAAAATGTTGACGATCGACCCCGTTCAGGTTGTCCTAGGGCAACGACAGGAGTACAGGGTCGATTCATCCGTAACCAGGCTCTAAGAAATCGATCTCAAACGGCAAATCAAATTGTTGCAAACCTTCATCAGGCTACTGGTGTCCGAGTTACGGGTTAGACGATTAGAAATTGTCTTCATGCTGGTCACGTGTCATGTTTTCAGATGAGTCCCTATTCACTTTAGACTTCCTTGACAGGCGTTGTCGGGTCTGGCGACGACGAAATGAACGACACGCCAACGTCACGATGCGATTTCATGACAGATTTGACGGTGGATCGATTATGGTGTGGAGTGGTATCACTATGACTGACAGAACCCGCCCCCCCCCCCCCTCCATATTGTGCAAGGAAGGGTCACTGGGCAGGACTACCGGAACAACATACTGACACCCTTTGTCGTCCCGTTTGCTAGGTGTGTGGGTCGACGTTTTTTTTCTCCAGGATAACAATGCCCGTGCTCACCGTGCACGAATCGTCAATTCCCATCTCCAGCAGCACAACATCTATCGAATGCCATGGCCAGCAATGAGCCCAGACCTTTCCCTCATTGAACACGTCTGGGACATGATAGCGAAAAGTGTGCGTCAACGTCAAAGACCGCCGACCACGTTACATGGGCGGATCCAAGGGGGGGGGGGACCAGGGGGACGCGTCCCCCCAAAAAATTGTTCAAGTGCCCTCAAAATGTCCAAGTGCCCTTTTTGTTTGTAGAATTTTTTTTTTTTTAAGTAAACAATAATTATATTGTAGATAAATGAAATCAAGATTTTCGTGTACATGCGCAAGCTTGCAGATATGTGTCTGTGTTATTGAGTCTCAATGGGGCCCCATTGAGGTTCTAACGCGAGTGACGCCAATTTACTTCATTATTGCTAGTATATTATGACGTAGAACTGTAGGAATTCATATTTCCTGGATCCGCCCATGCGTTAGCGGAACTTGGTCAGGCGCTGCAAGAGGAGTGGAACATATTCCCTCAAATGGCCGTTGGGAGACTTATACGCAGTATGCCTCGTCGACTGAATGAATGTCTGACACATCGTGGAGGTATCACCCACTACTGATAAAAAACGTCAACTTTCAAATTTCACATCTGACCCCAATCGTCCTTCAAGTTCTTTGGTGGTCATAAAACCTACTGTAATACTGAACTACCGGTTGTAATGTTTGCCCAATTAATTCACTATTATCATATAATCATTCCCCACTGGTAATCAACCTAAATACGCATCCTGTACAAATTGATAAAACAATATTACAATAATGGAAATGAGAGTGTATAAAAAATAATCTGTTTGTCTCAATGACGTCAAGATGAGAATGACGTCAGGATGACGTTACGTCATCTTATTGTTAATTTGAAAAAGGCAATATGCCGAAACATGTCATTATTAAATAACTGAACTGTTGGTAGTAGTTTTATTATTATATTTTTTCAAAATATAATTTTGTTATATATATATATATATATATATATATATATATAGTGTACACACACACACACACACACACACACACACACGTACACACATACACATACAAACACACACACATACACACACACATACATACACACACATACGCACACATACATACATACACACACATACACATACATATACATACACACACATATATACACACACACACACACACACACACACATTATGACATATATTTATATATCAGAGATGGGGCGATTACTTGACAAAAGTAATCGATTACGATTACCTTAGAATGTCACGATTACGATTATAATTACAAGATAATTGAAAGTAATCGATTACGATTGCGAATACATTGTCTAGCAATCATGATTACAATCATGATTACATTCCCACAAATCTACACAAATAATGAAATGATATTCATGAAGTGATCCACTTTATTTTACAACCATACCGATTTCATTCATTGAAAAACAATGGATAATTTTGGATTATTTATTAAATTATTTTAAACATTTATAAACGTATGTATACTGCAGGAAGGGAATCAGTTTCCAAAGCCAGATTTATTATTCTTAAATTTGGATTATTGACGAAAAGGTACCCATAACCATAGGTATAATTATTGTATCAATGCATAACACATATATTTTGTTATATTATTGAAATAAGTCATAATTAGTAATTGCCAACTGTCTGATCACTATTATTTGGGTTTTTTATTGTTTGTAGAACGTATACCATTTAATACCATCCACAAATTAAGATAACATTTTTTTTTTTTTAAACTATAAATGAAGAAATAAAAAACGAAAGAAAAGAACAAACAAGTAAATAAATAATTAAATTGATATCTGCATACATATACATGTGCACAAGTTGCTCATTGCATTTAATTGTTGACATTCTAAAAATGACTATTATTAATGAATCGATTTGCAGTCATGCTTGCTTTGTGCCATATTATCCAAGGATCCAACTGTATCGGTGAAAATTACAAGTGGGTGTGTTTATTTTGGTATCATTAGAAGCGCCGCGTTTCGTAGAACATCTATTAAAATCAGCTTTTGAGAATTTTTATTAGACGTATTAATATTTTAAGCTGTTTTAAAGGAAAATAAACCAAGGTTTATCGTGATAGACTACTTTCAACTGGATGTTTGCTTAATTAGTTACGTTATTTGTGGTTGTGTCTGCAACAGGGCGAGGATGACTGTCCATGGAATCAAGCTTGATACGACTGGCTGGCTGCCCGTCTGCAGTCGTAACCACTAACAAAAGAGTGCGAGTGCGAATAATTTTAACATGCTCATATACCACTAGAGTTTCGAGCATGTCCGTCCCGGGGCCTGTCTCTGGATAGCCAGTGACTTGCTCCGGGACAGAACAAAATTAAGGGGATAATTTTGAAATTTACATCTAAAAATTAAATAGTGGGAATTGACTGCTCGGCCGAATATTTATATAATTTGGAGCATTTTAGAAGGACAGTCCAAAAATAAATAAGAGAAAGAAGAGAGGATCGGACTATTTAATAATATTTTTGACATAAAATTTTGAACTAAGGTCTAAAAGTTTAAAGTCCGATCTATATGGTCCGGGCCGGGGGGGTAATTTTGAGGTGGGCGGAATTTGGAATACGAATTTAGTAGTTAGGTCAAAGACCGAAGACCAAAATGTGCTACAAAAATTTAAGTCCAAACAATAAAATTAGAGTGCTCGACCGAAAAGGTTTTAAAGTGATTTGAGCAATTTAGACGGGCTGCCAAAATAAACTGCGTCGGACTGTTTACAAAGAAAAAAACCCATAAAATTTTGAACTGCGGCCAAAAATGTTTTTAAAGTCCAATTGAGCCCTAAAAACGGAAGTACATGTCCTAGGAAAAGAAAGTTTGCCACGGTACCATTGGTGGACTTTCACACTTGTGACAAAACGAGATACTGTCAAGCGTTTTTTTTAGTTGAATTCAAACCCGTGATAACGCTGTATATACATTCAGAGGAACGCAAGTGTTTTATTATAAAAACAAATATAATATATATATATATATATATATATATATATATATATATATATATATATATATATTATTCATTTTTTTACGGCAATGAATTAGGACACAAAACTGGGGCATGGTGCAGCGCCCTTTTATATATTGCTAGCTAGAACACTGTATTCATTCAAATGATTTTATAGTAATGTGTGTCTTCATCCCCTGGGTAACATTCATTTGATAATCCAGACGTTATGATCCCCTGTTTCTTAAGGCAAATAATAGTTCTACTATGAGAGTAGTAGACAATGGGAGATCAGTTCTACTGACTGACAAGGGTACGCGGTAACTTCGGACTTCGGTAATCTCGGCCCATTGTTACTGGGTGCATAGAAATACCACTGCTTTTATCAGTTACAAATACTAGGGGTATAAATAAAACAAATAAAACGTGGAAAAATTAACCATTTTGTATATCTTTTATTTGTATCACATATACATTTATGAACCATTTATAATATAATAAAACCTTTATAAATCAATGAATGTGCCTGCATGAGGTTTGTATATATTTAGTTACGTGACTGACACTCTTGGGGTGTGTTTATGGTAGGCCGTTTCTGTCGGATCAACAGTTATTATTGCTAGGCTCAATGGGTAGGTGTAAACCACTTGCATCGACCAGTGATCCATAACTGGTTCAACAAAGGCAATGGTTTGTGCTCTCCTGCCTGTGGGAAGCGCAAATAAAAGATCCCTTGCTGCCTGTCGTAAAAGAGTAGCGTATGTAGCGACAGCGGGTTACCTCTAAAAAACAGTGTCAGAATGACCATATGTTTGACGTCCAATAGCCGATGATAAGATAAAAAAAATCAACGTGCCCTAGAGACGTCGTTATATATGCCCTGCTGAAAGAGTTCTCTCTGTCGATCCAAAATGGGAAGCATGTGACGGCGAAGAATTTCATCCCGGTAGCGTACAGCTGTCAGGTTGCCGTATACGAACACAAGTTCACTTCTGCCAGTGAACGAGATGGCTCCCCACATCATAGGGAGAGGCTATAACACTCCCTCCACCGAATCTGTCAAGTTGGGCGACGCAGTTGTTGGCAAAACGTTCATTGTGGCGTCTGTAAAGACGTTGTCGTCCATCACGTCGCTGTAGAAGGAACCGTACTCGCTGCCACTTTCTCAAGTTCCACCTCTGTACATTCGTGCACCAGCGAACACATAAATGTCGATGTTGACGTCGCAGGACGGGGTCAACATACGGTCACCTAGCCCGTAAATCAGCTTCTCGAAGTCGGTTCCAAATGGTTTGTGCAGACACCCTTCTCAAACCAGGTATGCGTCCTGCGGTGTTCGTTGCTGTGGCAGTTCGGTGACGCAAGTGCAGAACCCGGATGTAGCGATCTTGTGCTGCAGTTGTTATGCGAGGTCTTCCACTTGTGGGCCGGTCTTCAGCTGATTGAAACTGCTGGTACCTGTCCCAGAAACGTGAAATGGTGCTCTGATGGGACGTTCATGTGGCGTGCGACTGCTGACTGCGATTCACCTAACTGGAGCGGCCTATTGCAATGTTTCGATTCGGCAGGTTTAGTCTTGACATCTTGTAACTCGTCCACGTCGAAATGGAAATAAAGCATCATTGCGAGCATTACAACTTCAAATACCCATCACTACCCCAATCTGTTCCCAGAGTTTCACGTGCATTCACCAAAACCTGAGCATTTCACGCCAATTACCTCATATATATATATACATGTATATATATTTATTACATACCCATTAAATCTTACTATATAAATACAGCTCTGAATACAAGAATTGAATACAAGAAAGAAAGAAAGAAATGTTTTATTTAACGACGCACTCAACACATTTTATTTACGGTTATATGGCGTCAGACATATGGTTAAGGACCACACAGATTTGAAGAGGGATCTTTTATTTGCGCTTCCCACAGGCAGGATAGCACAAACCATGGCCTTTGTTGAACCAGTTATGGATCACTGGTCGGTGCAAGTGGTTTACACCTACCCATTGAGCCTTGCGGAGAACTCACTCAGGGTTTGGAGTCGGTATCTGGATTAAAAATCCCATGCCTCGACTGGGATCCGAACCCAGTACCTACCAGCCTGTAGACCGATGGCCTAACCACGACGCCACCGAGGTAGATTGAATACAACTTTCCGTATTCAACTCAACTGCCGGAACTATACCGTATTCAACGCTACTATTTATAGCACATGGTTACCGGGAATGCCCTTCGCGATATGTAAACAAAGTTTGTGCTTGGTTTGTTTAAAATGTTATTTTGTGGAAAGTTTGAACTGAAAACAGACGAAAACGGTGACAAATATTTACAATTTAATGAGCGCGATACCAAAACTTGAGACGGGAACACTACTAACCAACGAGCTTTTAATCCACGATAGTTAAGGTCGACGACAGTCACTTTTTGGACCCTTGTTTTGGCTTCGTTACATCGTACACAATTCTTATTCTTTTTCAATAAATAAAACATCCCCAACCGTAATTTTGTGATATGATATATTTGACAAAAGGTACGTTTTATTTCTTTCATCTTTCAAAACTTCAAATTAATATTTTATCCAGAATTATGAAAAAAAGAGAAAAAAGTACCGACCTGTAAAGAGCGTTGTCTGCTTATTATAGGAATTTGACAGGGGTCAAGGTTAGGCTGCCTTTCCATTGGTCCGGTTTTACCCGCGCGGCTATTTCTGCCGCTAAGCGGTAAAAATCAAATGCGTTGATTTGCATTGACGTCTTTCCATTGACACGGGTGCTAACCCTGCGGCAAAAGAAAGTCGATCATGTTTCGATTTTTTTGCCAGCCGTGCGGCTCGAACCGCATGGGGAATCCATAAAATGACGTCATTTTGGGGTATTACCCATGATTACCCATCTCCTGCACTTGTGTGTTTTATAGCGTTATTTAATTTTCAAGTTTTAGGAGTAGGCATTTTTAGCATTCTTTGTGCAATGGGTGAGAAAAGTTCACACATAAGCAAATTGAAATTTTAACTGACTTGCTGATCGAAAACCCGGTATTTATTACCAATCCTTAAATGAATATAAATACCAGATCTGAACTAACAATTGCTGGACGACAATCGCACGAAAATTCAACGTCCAAGATATGACAGGTGCAACAACAACAACAACAACAACAATAATCATAATCATAATCATAATTTAATATTATGCTACTATTATACACGCATATTAATGGAAAGTTGATAAACACAACCATCATAATGAATTAAAATAATATTACGTTCACTAAACTATGTCTACACAGTATCGATGACGGATCCGGAAATTTTGCAATGTTTTAATTTTTAAAGATTTCAAGTTTGTCAATTTAAAAATTTATTTATTGAAAAAAAAGAAGCGAATCCGGACCCCCATGTTTCCCTCCTGAATCCGCTTATGTTAACACCCTTTATCCTCGTTCAATGATGAAAAACGCCGTATCGATACTACAATAACATGAAATGAGTTCAAATAACTGATGTGCATGCTCACCAACTTCTTACTAACAATAATATTTACCCTGTTCACTTTAGTAACAAAGAATAAAAAGACCTTTTATAGCAAGAATTATGTTATTTTAAGAGGTAAACTATTGTGTTTTTAAAGTAATTTTTATGATACGGTGGGTTGTTCGGTCCCTCTTACCCATCCCTGCATACAGACCTGTGGTAGGGGCGTAGCGTGATCTGGACCTGGGGGTGGGGTTCGAATATGAACCAAGTGGACCCTGTTTCTATTTTGTTTTGGCACCACCAGAAACTCCATATACATAAACCTGTATGTTTTAGTTCTGAAAGCGGACCATTTGCTTCAGCCCCTGTGAGTGGTGTCAGTAAAACAAAATCGGTTCCTCATTATTTTATGTTTCCAAAATATGTGTGTCATTTTACATGTGTTAGCTCTCGTATCCGTTGTTGGTTTTTGTTTTTGTTTTGTTGTTGTTGTTGTTGGTGGTGGTGGTGGTGGTGGTGGTGTGTGTGTGTGTGTGTGTGTGTGTGTGTGTGTGTGTGTGTGTGTGTGTGTGTGTGTAATTAATTTCAGTTTGGTTTGATGTAAAAAGAAAAGTAGGCTTATGTGTTTTGGAATAGGCCTATAACAAAAAAAAAAAACCCAACAACTATTTTTGTGTCCAATTTAAAAAACAATCGTCTCAAAAATAAATAATATGTAGTAAGTTACATAGTATGGGGTGGGAGCATTCCCTGTGGGAAGGACTTAAGTAATAGTTCAAATCTCGATTTGATCAAATGTTTTTTTTTTCTGTACAAATTTCATTAGTAATGGATCTTCCTCATTTTACAATGGCATATTTCAATTTGCATAATGGCCACTTGATTAATGAATGACGTCACATGGAAGAAACCGTGTCATAAGAACGCCTCAATGGAAATGTGCTAGCCGCGCGGGTAGAACCGCTCCGCGGCCAGCCGCGCGGGTAAAACCGTGTCAATGGAAAGGCAGCCTAAGTAGTAGACTAGTTATTATTTTAATGTGGCGCAGCATTGTAATAATACAGCTAATTTTTAATTTAAATGACGTCAGTATTCCAATGACGTCACTTTTCATCTCCTTACAATAACCATAAACTGGGTACATGACGTTTCCTTTCTGGAAAAATTCCAATGTAAAATTGCTATTGAATTTTTTTTCTTCTTAAAATTACTAATGCATCTGGATGTCTTCGAACAAAATCTTGTGATTAAAAAATTGCACCTTTTACGAAATATGGATTTCTAGTGAAACCACGGTAACATATGCTATATTTATTGTGTACGAAGCCAAAACAAGGGTGCGAAAAGTTACTGTCGTCGACTTTAGCAACAATGCCGTCTCCTCACGTAGAAAACTTGAATGAACTGTCAACCGGATTATTAAGTGGAGCGATGATTTATGGAGGCACATTTAATATAAACTTAAACTTTTCAGCAACGAATAATTCCATGAACATAAATAAAAGAAAACACACCGATGACGACACTGTGTAAACAATTCTTGACATTTTTCTTCGTTGATAAAACTGGCGCGCTGAAGGTTTTCTGACGTATTACGAGCAAATTAAATATTATATTGGTCGTGAATTTTGGCTATTACATTGTCTTTAAAAGGCATTTCAAACAATATCATTAAAATTATAGGTAACTTTTCACTCGTTCTTTCTTATTTCTGTTTATTGTTTAAATAGAACTATATTCCTATGTGTAATAATTGGTGGTTCTTCGGTCCGCGTAGTAACACAGCTGACCTAGTTGTGCAAATTTAGAAATCCCCGTCATTCGACGACAGTCACTTTTCGCACCCTTGTTTTGGCTTCGTACACAATAAATATTGCATATCTTACCGTAATTTCACTAGAAATCCATATTTCGTAAAAGGTGCAATTTTTTAATCACAAGATTTTGTTCAAAGACATCCAGGTACATTAGTAATGTTAAGAAAGAAAAAAAAAAATTCAATAGCAATTTTACATTGGAATTTTCCCAAAAAGGAAACGTCATGTACCCAGTTTATGGTTATTGTAAGGAGATGCAAAGTGGCGTCATTGGAATACTGACGTCATTTAAATTAATATTAGCTGTATTATTACAATGCTGCGCCACATTAAAATAAAAACTAGTCTGCTAACCTTGACCCCTGTCAAATTCCTATAACAAGCAGACAACGCTGTTTACAGGTCGGTACTTTTTTTATTTTTCATAATTCTGGACAAAATATTAATTTGAAGTTTTGAAAGATGAAAGAAATAAAACGTACCTTTTGTCAAATATATCATATCACAAAATTACGGTTGGAGATGTTTTATTTATTGAAAAAGAATAAGAATTGTGTACGATGTAACGAAGCCAAAACAAGGGTCTAAAAAGTAACTGTCGTCGACCTTAGGCTTAACTATCGTGGATTAAAAGCTCGTTGGTTAGTAGTGTTCCCGTCTCAAGTTTTGATATCGCGCTCTGTGACGGTACATGCTCTTAATTTCTTTTCGCCTGTGGCGATATTAATTGTTTTAGCAGGCCGTGTGCAGTTCCAAATGCACTTAGCCCAGGTGGGCAACTTGTTACGTGATACCTCTGCGCGACGGCCGTGTGCAGTTTCTAATACACACCCAGCCAGGTGCGGAGGCAATGTGGCCAGTAGTTACGTAATACCTCCGCGCGACCATGGAATCTCTAGCAAACTGGCGACATTAAGTCTGACGATCTGAGAAAAAAAATACCGCTTGGTCGCGGTGGAAATAGCACTTGTAGGGATTCGGTGCCGCGATGTACCCCCAGGCGATATTCGCTGTCTCTGAGAGTTTTGAATAAATAGCTAGGATTTAGATATATGGAGGAGAAAGATAGGAAGGCTCCAGGGGATCGCTGTCCGTCCACTGAACGATATATATTAGTTCAGACGGGACTTTGATAAATATATATTTTCTGCTCTGTGTATAACCTTGATGTGATTGATGTGATTTTAAATATGCCGGTCATCTGACGCAGTATTATGTAGGCTCACCGTTCTGATATATATATATATATATATATATATATATATATAAATAAAGCTTAGCCAGTCATCCTAGAGGACCTAGGTAAACTGTAGGTTATTGTCTTTATTGTGATAGGTACCAGTATTAATTATGTGTTACAAGGTTGCTGAATGAGTAGTTAAGGGTTAATTAAAAATTAACCGGTTAGGAATAGAGTGGTAATTCCTTTATTAATTAAGTTCCCCTGGAAGCGTTTCTCCATTATCACACGTGTGTGTGTTAGCGTTTCTCAATTATCACACGTGTGGGTGTTGTGTCACGGTGAAGTGATTAGCATATTGTGTAAACTAGACACCTAGAGATTAACTAATTAAGTGATCAGTTCTGGGTTGTTATTATTTGTTGTTGTTAATTAACTACTGCGGCAGTACATTTGTTAGCGTAGGTTAATACAGATTCCAAAGTGTATTGTGTTTTGTTGTGTTTTCTAGTGAACTAAACGTGCTATAATAATATATACCTTATATAAGATCGTATCTCTGATCATACCTAGACGAGCCATACTAGGGTTTAACCGCCCGTTACAGAGAGATCTAATAGATATACAGTTAGGAGAGATATTTTGATAACCGTGTTTCATTCAGTTACGGGTATTATAGGATCCCCGTGACAGGAGTAGAAAATTGGGGCGCTCGTCCCGGATCTGAAACGGGACATGCATATTTAAAAAAAGTATTGTTTGTAAATGGGGGCTTTATAAATTATTTTTACAAATTACCAGAAGTAGCAACGTTGTTCACTAGAAAATTAATTAATAATAAGTGCGTCATATCTAAACATGGATAAGAATTTGCTGGATAGGCCTACGCTCAGTGTAGTGGAGATTAAGCGAGCATGTAAGGCCGAGTTAGTTGAAATCGCTAGTGAGCGCGAAATTGATTTAACATCAGCTAAAACCTTAGGAGATATAAGGACAATTATTATCCAGGAAGTTTTTGGTGATAGTCCTGTTATGGAAGACAGTGAGATTGTTCCAGAGATAGAGATAAATGTGTGGAACAACAATTAGCTTTTAAAAAGCTTGAGTACGAAAGAGAAGAACGTGCATTAGATAGAGAGAGAGAGAAGAGAGAGAGATAGAGAGAGAGAGAAGAGAAAGATAGAGAGAGATAAAGAGAGAGAGAGAGAGAAGAGAGAGATAGAGAGAGGGATAGAGAGAGAGAAAAAAAAGAAGATAGAGATAGAGAGAGAGAGAGAGAGAGAGAGAGAGAGAGAGAGAGAGAGAGAGAGAGAGAGAGAGAGAGAGAGAGAGAGAAAGAGAAGGAAGGGATAGAGAAGAGAGAGAGATAGAGAGAGAGAGAGAGAGAAGAGAGAGAGAGAGCGAGAGAGAGAGAGAGAGAGAGAGAGAGAGAGAGAGAGAGAGAGAGAGAGAGAGAGAGAGAGAGAGAGAGAGAGAGATAGGGATAGAGAATTCCAGTTAGCAAAATTAAAAGTGGAACATGAGTTAAAGTTGAATACTGAAGAAGTTAGACGGGAAGCCGGAAATGGTTTTAACATGTCGGAGGCTTATAGATCAGTGCCTGTATTTGATGACCAGGAGGTAGACATGTTCTTCCAACTTTTTGAACGGGCCGCTAAGCAGCTAAATTGGCCGCAGTCTAAGTGGACATTGTTAGCCGTGTCTAAGTTTAAGGGGAAGGCTAGTGTAGCTTATAATTCAATTTGAGCGAGCAAGTCAGTACGACCTAGTTAAGGCTGCAGTGTTGAGGGCTTATGAATTACGACCTGAGGATTATCGTTTACGGTATAACGAGTTGAGAAAAACGCAGGGTCAGTCTTATAGTGAGTTTGTGGCTAAGAAGGCAGGGATGTTTGATAAATGGGTGGTGTCTCATCAGGTAGAGTCATATACCGAGTTATGGGAGTTGTTGATCTTACAGGACATTAAAAATGGATTACCAGTTAGCTTACGTATTCATTTAGAGGATCGTGATGTCAAAAAGATAGAGGAGGCAGGCATAGTGGCATAGCAGACTACGTGTTAATACACAAGGCTCAGGCAGTACAGGGTAGCTCTATACAACAGGGTGATAAGAAGACATTTCAGCCAGGTTTTTCCCGGGAAAGTAACTATCGGGGAGAGTCATCTAGTTGGTCAGCTAGTCAGGCAAGGAATGCACCTGGTGGGCAAAGTAAGGATAAGCCTGCATTATCAGCCAATGCACGAACTTTTCGTCCACATTGCAGTTACTGTAAAAAGGATAACCATCTTGTCGGGGACTGTTTTAAAAGGAAACGCGATAATGCGCAAGTGGTCGGTTTAGTGAGGTCAGCTCCGTTAGCGAGAGAGTTAATGGTTAGTCCCATGACAGAGAAGGTAAATCCGTATGTGTCCACTGGTATGGTTTGTGATGTGAAACAAGAATTGAGTCCTAAGGCAATATCAATCTATCGAGATACAGGCTGTAGTCAGTCGCTGATCACGTCGGAGTGTTTAGCTAGTATTAAGAATTCAGATACAGGACGTAGTTTGGCTTTAACCTCAGTTACTGGAGAAAATATGGTTGTCCGGTTACATAACGTTTTCTTGTGTTCGAAGTTTGTGACGGGACCAGTCATTATTGGTGTTGTGAAGGACTTGCCTGTTGAAAACATAGGAGTTTTGTTGGGTAATGATTTGACTAGTCAGTGTTGTCAGCCGAAATGTGACCAATTGTTAATTAAAGACAGCACCTTACCAATAGAAGAGTGTGAGGTTGATGAGATTAAATATCCTGCGTGTATAAAGACTAGGACTATGGCCAGAAGGGTAAAACGAGACCCAGAGGATATGTGTGATTTGTCTGATACATGTGTGAGCCATGAAATTGGAGTGGATGGGGTTATCAGTAAATTGGTAGATAAGTCACCTGACGAACTAAATATGGTGGAACCTATTGATCTCCCGCAGATGGGGAATTGAACCAGTTGTGTTTGATAGAGGGGATTTACCTTGTAATAGACAAGAGTTAATTCTAGAGCAGGGGGCTGGTCCAAAATTGTTGGCAGCTCGCACTACATTGTTAACAGAGGGTGAGATGGAGGATCAGATATCAGGTTATGATATGGACAAGGAAGTATTAATGAATAAGACAGTTAGAGATAGGAAGGCTAAGAAGCAACTGAGCCATGCTAAGAGCAAAATAAAATCAGTGTTTGATAGGAAGACTAGGAGTCGAGAATTTAAACCAGGGGATAAGGTGCTGCTGTACCTTCCCATTAAACGGGGTTCATTGCAGAACAGGTATTTCGAGCCCTATGTTGTGCACAAACGGGTTAATGAGACAGGGTATGTGATAAACACTCCTGATAGGGTTAGGAAAAGTAGGTATTGTCACATCAATTTGCTAAAAGGTTATTTTGACAGACTGCCGATAGTTCCAGAGTTACCGGTCCAAATTGAGAGTCACTCAATTTCCTGTGATGAAGTCAAGACTGCAGAGAGAAAATTGGCCAACGGCCAGATTCTAGCAGACTTGAGGCCCCATCGAGCAAAGTTGACTACGCTGATACAAGACAATGTTTCCATTTGTCAGGACCTTCCAACGGTTACCAATACCTTAAGCCAAGATGTGCGCTTGGAACCCAACGCTACACCGATTCGACAGCATGCCTATCGGAGAAAACCTGGAAAACGTGTGACACTGAAAAAGAAAGAAACGAAGTTCCAGTGGTCAGGTGAATGCGAGAAGTCATTCAACCGTCTCAAGCAGATGCGCTACTCGTCTCCCGTGATGGCAGCACCAGACTACCGAATGCCGTTCAAGCTAGCTGTGGATGCCAGTGACGTGGGAGCTGGAGCTGTGCTGTTCCAGGAAGACGAAAATGGACTGGACCATCCTGTAAGTTTCTTCTGCAAAAAGTTTGACAAACACCAGGTGAACTATTCCACTATAGAGAAGGAAGCTTTGGCCATGGTACAAGCTCTGAAGCATTTTCAGATCTACGTGAAATCGGCAGTGTATCAAGTGGTGGTCTTTACTGATCATAATCCGCTTACCATCATTCACAGAATGAAAGCCACCAACCAGAGAGTTTTGAGATGGAGTCTTCTTCTGCAGGAATACCCAATTACCATTGAACATATCAAGGGCACATCCAATGTAATCGCTGATGCCCTGTCCCGAAGTTGAACATTATGATAATGTGTTGACATTCTTGATTTCTGTTTTGTTTATATATATTTTATTTGTATACCAGGGACTCAGAGACTAAGTGTGATTACTGGTAGTCACCTTATTATTACATGTGTTATAAATGCCCGTATGCGTCGGTTAACGCACCTTTTTGTTTTAATGTAGTATATTTCCCTATTCCTAGAGCAGAGGAAATATCCTTTTTGAGGTGGGTGTGTGTGACGGTACATGCTCTTAATTTCTTTTCGCCTGTGGCGATATTAATTGTTTTAGCAGGCCGTGTACAGTTCCAAATGCACTTAGCCCAGGTGGGCAACTTGTTACGTGATACCTCTGCGCGACGGCCGTGTGCAGTTTCTAATACACACTCAGCCAGGTGCGGAGGCCATGTGGCCAGTAGTTACGTAATACCTCCGCGCGACCATGGAATCCCTAGCGAACTGGCGACATTAAGTCTGACGATCTGAGAAAAAAAATACCGCTTGGTGGAAATAGCACTTGTAGGGATTCGGTGCCGCGATGTACCCCCAGGCGATATTCGCTCTCTCTGAGAGTTTTGAATAAATAGCTAGGATTTAGATATATGGAGGAGAAAGATAGGAAGGCTCCAGGGGATCGCTGTCCGTCCACTGAACGATCTATATTAGTTCAGACGGGACTTTGGTAAATATATATTTTCTGCTCTGTGTATAACCTTGATGTGATTGATGTGACTTTAAATATTTTAATACTGTATTATACCAATATTATTTAGACGGTGCTGCCGGTCATCTGACGCAGTATTCTGTAGGCTCACCGTTCTGATATATATATATATATATATATATAAAGCTTAGCCAGTCATCCTAGAGGACCTAGGTAAACTGTAGGTTATTGTCTTTATTGTGATAGGTACCAGTATTAATTATGTGTTACAAGGTTACTGAATGAGTAGTTAAGGGTTAATTAAAAATTAACCAGTTAGGAATAGAGTGGTAATTCCTTTATTAATTAAGTTCCCCTGGAAGCGTTTCTCCATTATCACACGTGTGTGTGTTAGCGTTTCTCAATTATCACACGTGTGGGTGTTGTGTCACGGTGAAGTGATTAGCATATTGTGTAAACTAGACACCTAGAGATTAACTAATTAAGTGATCAGTTCTGGGTTGTTATTATTTGTTGTTGTTAATTAACTACTGCGGCAGTACATTTGTTAGCGTAGGTTAATACAGATTCCAAAGTGTATTGTGTTTTGTTGTGTTTTCTAGTGAACTAAACGTGCTATAATAATATATACCTTATATAAGATCGTATCTCTGATCATACCTAGACGAGCCATACTAGGGTTTAACCGCCCGTTACAGAGAGATCTAATAGATATACAGTTAGGAGAGATATTTTGATAACCGTGTTTCATTCAGTTACGGGTATTATAGGATCCCCGTGACACGCTCATTAAATTGTAAATATTTGTCACCGTTTTCGTCTGTTTTCAGTTCAAATTTTTCACAAATAACATTTTAAACAAACCAAGCACAAACTTTGTTTACATATTGTGAAGTGCCTTCCCGGTAACCATGTGCTATAAATAGTAGCGTTGAATACGGTATAGTTCCGGCAGTTGAGTTGAATACGGAAAGTTGTATTCAATTCTTGTATTCAGAGCTGTATTTATATAGTAAGATTTAAGGGGTATGTAATAAATATATGTATATATATATATATATATATATATATATATATGTATGTATGTATGTATGTATGTATGTATGTATGTATGTATGTATGTATGTATGTATGTATGTATGTATGTATGTGTGTGTGTGTGTGTGTGTGTGCGTGCAGGTGTGCGTGCGCACCTCCCCATGCCACCTGCCTACGCCACTGGTATTATTATGTACATAAATAAAACCTTTTTTTTTCAAATGTGCGTGTTCGTCTGGGTTATGTTTTTGATTGTGCGTGTGTACTGGTGTGTGGACTTGTTTTGTAGGCTATTGTTTATTTGGGGTCAGTTTGTTGTTGTTACTGAGGTTTTCTGGGGGGGGGGGGGGGGGGGAAGAGGTAAAATTGTTGAGGGTTTTTTATTTTTAAAATATTATATTTTTTGTTTTGCCTGCCACTTACGCTTATAATTATGTATACAATAATGTCTTCATTTTAACATGTTGGACATCTACCTACCTTAAATAATCGGCATGCAAGACTAACATAAATATGTTTACACAAGTATTTTGATGTAAACAAAACAAGTACTGTTACTATAGGTAGATGTTTTTAGGTTAAATTATATATTTAGCTGCAAAATTTACACTTTATAATGCAATGTATATAGGCCTAATTCATTTGCAATAAACACAATATTTAGTCAAACAGGCGCGTGTGCAGGAGATTGTGTAGAGGAAGTCTAGACTGACTAGTGGTGTTTTTATGGGAGGGGTCGGGTCTTGCGTTCCCGGAAATACATTGAAAAACAAGAACAAACAAACACAATTATAGCACGTGGGGAAGGGGACTGTTCTGATCGGAATATTACATATAGTCCGTCCCATCCTCCTACAAAAATGTTTTGTTGTTTTTGTAAATAATTTAAATTTGGTTTGACGTAAAAATTAAAATAAAAGTGTTTTGGAAATAGCAAAAATATACTATTTCTGTGTGTAATTTAGAAAACAAGCGGCTCAGAAATAAATAACGTGTAGTAAATTCCATAGTTGTCTAACTATTACAACTGTGTTTTAACGTCACACACAATTAATTAAAACCGAAGGTGTGTTTGTATGTTTAAATTAAATTATAATAATTAATGTGAGGCGAGATTGCAGCTTTGAAAAAAACAAACAAATTCCATGCAAGAAAACCAAAACAGTCAGGGTGGGTGACAACTCGCTAGATTCATTTCCTATATTTAACATGTCACATGATCAATTATAACAAAACGCAATGTCATCAACTTTTTTTCTTTTTGTTTTGTACTTTTTTACTAATTGCTATTTTCAAAATTCTGCCCATTTTCAACTCAACCCCCCCCCCCCCACCCCCCCCCCCCCCCCCCCCCCCCCCCCCCCACCCCCCCACACCCCCCCCCCCCCCCCCCCCCCACCCCCCCCACCCCCCCCCCACCCCCCCCACCCCACCCCCCCCCCTACCCCCCCCCCCCCCCCCCTTCTGTCTCGGACCCAGTCACTGGCAAAGTTAGATATTGTGCCCGGGAGAGACGTACTTGAACCTTAATTGGATTATCCAATCCAATCCAAACGGCCGAGCTAAATCCCGCCCCGGGAAACGAGGTCTCAACCAAATACGATCACTTTCGGTGCAGACTCGCTAACTTGAACCTGACCGTTTGAATATGATGCAAGTGTAAATCGATCAATTCTTTACGATAGTGCAGGCTTATTTATCTTCGCCCGAATTATGACGGCAGTGAAAGAAGGTAACACATAACAAATGTTCAAAGATTATTTTCTTTATTTAAGAAAGATACAAATATAGAGTTTAGTAAGAAGAAGACTTTAATATTGTAGAAAAACAAATCTCTTAACGCTGTCAACAGACGCGGCTGGTCATCTCAGAGAGTAGGTGACTTCATTAGTATTGCCTGGCTCTGCAAAATAAAATGCAATTGCAGATTCATTTGACAGTTATAATTACATTATTATCAATAAATCGAATTGGAACCAACTTGCATATTGTAGACCTGTTAGACAGTACTAAATATCAGTG
>NC_054707.1:1698796-1736296 GCF_016097555.1 Gigantopelta aegis
ACATAGTGAACAGGAGTTAAGAAAGGGAAGCTACCTTTTTTTGTAAATGGTGATAAATTATTTTATGGAAACAAAATAATCAGTACAGTTGTAATTCAAACTAAAACATATCTTTATTTGTTGCCTTTAGACTTTTACCTATCTACTTATGACCTACCTTCCAGCATACATACACACATACATACATACATACATACATACATACAGAGCATCCTTTTTATGGATGCCTCAATAGCTCAAAAGGTATCGTGGCAAGTCTGGAAATTGCGGGCGATTCGGTGCCACAGGTTCGAGTCCCAGCAACGGTATGGGAATTTTTTTTAGGCCAGAAAGGATTTAATTATCCCCTGCGCCAGTGCGTTAAATTAATATCTATGTATGTAAGTAATAGTCAACCTGGACATACATACAATGTATTGATATTCATACATCAATACATACATACATACACAAACAGGCACGCAGAGAGAGAGAGAGAGAGAGAGAGAGAGAGAGAGAGAGAGAGAGAGAGAGAGAGAGAGAGAGAGAGAGAGAGAGAGAGAGAGAGAGAGAGAGAGAGAGAGAGAGAGACAGAGACATGCACATACGTTCATACTAAAACAATGAGGTAACAGAATACTAGTATATATATATATAGCTGCCAAATCTTAATACAGGATAACACATACCACGAACTATGATATCCTACAGTAACAATGACATACATACTCTGACTGACAAGGTTCTAGTCAAATGACATAAAGCTCTGTCCTACAATATGTTTATAAGCAACTTACGTGCATAACATCAAGCTATTCTGTCCACCGCCCGACAACCCGTCAATGAATTTATTTTGGCAAAACTTGGCACGTTCGATGTCACATTCGGCGTGTACCGTAGCAGCCACGCCTGTTGAATTAAAAGAGAAATACATTATAACTGTAGTCTTTAATAGGAAACCAACTCCCACCTCCAATATCCTCACCTCCGGAAGCACATAGTGATATTGGACTTTGGGCCCTTTCAAAACGTGATTATGTTATTAACTGGGTGTTTTTATATTGGTCTTGGTATAGGTCCGACGGCAGCTGTGTTGGTCCGAGCTCAGGCTGGATATACTGGAGATGACCAAAACTATGCAACAGTTGGGCAACAACGCCGACATTGTTAATTTTTGACGAGAAAAATTTAGAAAAACGTATTTCTCAGAAATTATTCCAAATTATGTTTATTTAGATGTGTATGCATTGAAGGTCCTTTATCAAACATTGTGAGATACCAAGTATATACCAACAAAAACTGATTATTTTAGCGAAGAGGACATTTCTTAGAGCAAAAAAGGTTACTTTTGATAAAATGTCCATTGTTTGGCAATGTTTGATAACAGGTTCGGTTTTCCCAATAGATTTAGCAAGAATATGATATTTTAATCACATTTGGCGTGTTTACATTGGGATATTTGAAAAAAGTTGTATATACATGTATTACGTTATTATTCAAAGTTGATTGCGTTTCATTTTTCGGAGGTTTTTTTTTACATTTCAGTTTTATACTTTCATCTCTTGCATATTAGGACACCGATTTATATTAGCACAATGCAAAGTAACACTATTCACAATAATTCCATTGTCTATTTACAATTAAACGTAACATTTGCAAAAAAAACTTAGGGTCTAACCAATTGAACAGGACTATAGTAACGGATTTTGTACGTTTCTGGCGACATGCAGAAAACACTTCTTTTTTAATTCACTTATTGTTGAAGACAAATATGAATAGCCAAAGCAAAGCACGTGTACCACACTTCAATTTATTGCAGTCGAAGTTAACATACTGCGTCATACGTAGGAGTAATAAATTGTCAAATTTTAAAAATCGTGTTGGCGACATCGAAAAAATTACGGTTTTGCTCCCTTTGTCAGGTCAGAAATTCGAAAATACTTATTTTACCTATGAAAACCATAGAAAAAAAAAATCATCAACTGTTGAAGCCCAAAATGTCCCATTAGGACATCTTAGGCGGACACCGGCCCAAGATGTCCCAATTCTAAAAATTATGTACCAACGCGGCCCAAAATGTCTCTACTGCTAACTAGTGTGTTGAAGTTGAATAGAGCATATGGATTTATTAATCATCGGCAATTGTATGTCAAATATTTACTTTAGTAGAAAGGGATTTTTTTATATGCACCATCCCACAGACAGGATAGCACATGCCTTGGTATGTATAATTCGAGTATATTGATATACCAGTCGTGATGTGTGTGTGTGTGGGGAGAGAGAGAGAGAGAGAGAGAGAGAGAGAGAGAGAGAGAGAGAGAGAGAGAGAGAGAGAGACAGAGACAGACAGACAGACAGACAGTGCGTGTACTGAATTTGTTAACCTGGATTCAGAAGTTAGAGGGTGTAAACGTAATTGCAGTTTGTTCTCATTCCCTTTTAAAAGCAGAATCCGCATGATGGATTTTCAATCTGTATTTCTTATTCTTTATTCTAATTTGTTATGGTTTGGTTTTTGGTTTTATTACTGGATGATTGGAAGGGTAGTCCGCTCGTTTTCAGTTCATTTGTTTTCTTTGCAAAACTAACTACAGACATTAGAAACTGTGTTTCTAGAATTTTCGTGGAAATATTTCTTATTTGACTACAAAATTCCTGTTAATTATAACGCACGTACAACCACCACACCACACAATACAACACAACACAATACAATTGAATACAGTAAGAAGAAATACTATCTTTACTGGGAAAATGTTGCTAGGAAAAATGAAAACATACATAGGCTAGTTATACCTACAACAGAGAGGAAACATGATGATAACATTATAGCATTTAAAACGTCTAGCCATTGGTTAAAATATACAATGTAAATGCATTATATCAAATTTAACAATGTACACCCACACATCACACATATCTACATTTGATTCGTAATAAATCTCTCTATATGTATTGTCATTTGAATATCATATATAAAGAATAAAAACTGGCATAATACATTATTTGTATTCCTAATATATGATGTTGACGATACCGAAACACACGAGGGTAATAATCTCTTTATCATATATTCTCAAGCTTAATACAATTTTTTTTGTAAACTCTACACGCAACTTTAATTCCAGTCCGCCATTACTAGATATTCAAATGACGTAATAATATGTGACGCGGTGTCTTTTTGAATGGAAATGACGTCAGATTCGAATGACGTCATTTTGGATATCCTTACATAAAAAATTAACTAGTGCTTAAAGGTCGTTTTTTTTCTCGTTTTTTTTCTGAACGCTGGAAAGCTTTCAATGTAAAGTTGCTATTGAAATGTTTTTATTTGATGACTATGAATGCATACGTCAATTGTGTAGTTTCACCCTAATACGTTTGCTTAAATGTCAATAAACCAAGTGCCGTGAAATCGATTAATTTACTTCTGATTTGCAAAGTTATTAAATTCTTAAAGAATGTGATCTGAAAAATATCACATACTTTGATTGCACTGAAAATATAAGATATTATGTGAGTTCTATCCTGCGGTAGTTTTGATTTAGTATGAGAGTGGCAGTCCTCTTTGTACATGAATATTTCCTTGTGCCTCGGGAGTGGCTGTCCTCATACAGACGAGGCACTAGTTAGAGAATGATCATGAAATAAATTATTTTGCATAAATATATATATATATATATATATAAAACGACACACACATATGAGTGTAAACAAAACATACATACATCAATCCATCCGAGGCAGAATGTAGCCCAGTGGTAGATAGCTCGCCTGATGCACGGTCTGTCTAGGATCGATCCCCCTCGGTGGACCCATTACACTATTTATCGTTCCACCCAGTGCGTCACGAGTGGTATGTGCTATCCAGTCTGTGGGATGGTGCACACAAAAGATCCCTTGCTACTAAACCGGTGATTAATAAATCAATCAATGTGTTCTAGTGGTGTCGTTAAACAAAACAAACTTTAAACCATCCATCGATCCATTTAAACGTAGGTACGTACTCACGTACCAACCCACCCACCTACCTGCTTACATCCATACATACATGCATACCTACATCAATACATGCATATCTATATACATATATAGTAGATACACGCGCACACATTAATAAATCAATGGTTGGAATAGGAAAACTCAATAGCTTCACCAAGAGGACTGTAGCAGGTTTCGTTTCTCTAGCCGTAATTTAAAAATGGCAAATGTTGGCAAAATAATTGCTGATTTCATGATCATACATGCATGCATACATACATACATACATACATACATACATCAATGCATACATACATACATCAATGGATACATACATACATGCATACATTACATATGTACATACATACATACATACATACATCAATGCATACATTCATTCTTAAATACATACTTACATACATACAATATATAGATATTCATACATCAATACATACTAGCCAGTGCCAGGTCTGCCCACTGTTTCATGCACGTAAGCGGGATCGACCGCGTAGATTGTAGGCCCCATGCATATGGTTGAGTTAAAGAAACTTCGATAGCTCAGAGCGTATCGTGGTTAGTCTTGCAATTTGCGGGCGAATCGGTGCCACAGGTTCGAGTACCAGCAACGGCATGGGACAATTGTTGAGGCCAGAAAGGATTTATGATTATGAATACATACGTAAATTCTATAGTGTCGCCGTAGCACGTTTATTTACATGTTAATAAACGTTGTGCTGCTGTGACATGATTAATTTACATCTAATTTGCAATAGTATATGTATGTATGTATGTATACATGTATGTATGTATGCACTGATGTATGTATGCATGTATGTATGTATGTATGTATGTATGTATGTATGCACTGATGTATGTATTGATGTATGAATATCTATGTATTGTATGTATGTCGAGGTTGACTATTACATACATAGATATTAACGCACTGGCGCAGGGGATAATTAAATCCTTTCTGGCCTCAACAATTGTCCCATGCCGTTGCTGGTACTCGAACCATCTGCAAACTGTTATGAAAAACCCTATTACAGCACGTCCGGTTATTGCATATAGAAAAAATCCAAGTCTCAAGGATATCTTAGTCTCCACCCGACTATACGCCGCCTAAGCCTGCGTCTAAGCCTCTAAGCCGGTCCATTTTTCAGTGGTTGGTTTGTTGTTATCCCTTTCCTAACAATTTAAAAAAACCCCAAAAAACCCCCCAAATACATCGTATCCGGCTGTAAACAAAACATAGTACTAGCCAAATAAATTTAAAACAAGACTGACCGAAAAACAGTTATATTTTGTATATCACAACGGTCAATTTAAAATCAATTTCGAATCCCTGGGGCAAAATTAGAAAATAACAATTTTTTAGTTTTAAAAAAAATTCCTGAGCCAGTGCGTTCATTCATTCTTAAATACATACATACATACATACATACATACATGCATACATACATCAGTGCATACATACATACATGTATACATACATACATACATACATATACTATTGCAAATTAGATGTAAATTAATCATGTCACAGCAGCACAACGTTTATTGACATGTAAATAAACGTGCTACGGCGACACTATAGAATTTACGTATGTATTCATAATCATAAACCAAACCAAACAAAACAAAAACGCTTAATAAAGCAACTTTATTCCTTTTGAAAAGACACGTCACCATATACGCCATTTGAATATCGACTTTACAAAGACACGTTGTATTAAGCTTGATTTTATATGATAACAAGATTATTACCCTTCTGTGTTTGGGTATCGTCAATCAATCATTCAATGTGTTCTAGTGGTGTCGTTAAACAAAATAAACTTTAAACCATCCATCGATCCATTTATACGCACGTACGTACCTACGTACCAACCCACCCATATACGTGCCTTTATCCATGCATGCCTGCATACATATATATATATATATGTATATATACATAGATAGTAGATACACGCGCACACAGTCATGAATCAATGGCTGGGATAGGAAAACGCAATAGCTTCGCCAAGAAGATTGGCCCTTCATTTAAACGAACGGATTACAACCAAGCAAAAATCCCACTTGTTTGGACATGCACAGTTTCAAAATGTCCACATTAAAGGTGTAATCAGAGCCCCATTACTGGTATATGAAAGAGTATTGTATGTGCCGTCATTTCTGTGGGAAAGTGCATATAAAAGACCCTTTGCTGCTAATGTGACAGGTTTCCTCTCAAGACTTCGTATCAGAATTACCATTTGTTTGATATCCAATAGGCGATGATTAATAATTAATGTGTTTTAGCAAATGTAACAAAGCATATGGCATCTCTTGGCCCAAAATGTCCCAATTTGAACATCTTGGGCAATTGGGACATTTTGGGTTTCAACAACGTCAGTGCGTTGGAGAGAAATGCTACCGAATCTTATTTTTCTAAAGTTAACAATGTCGGCGTTTTTTCCCATATACACATTATGACATGGACGTTTAATTAACATTCAAATACTTTGGTTTATAATTAAATGGGAAACAACAGATAGAATCACAAACTACTGTGAATTTACTCACCCAGAAAGACAATTAATGCCAGGATAATATTCTTCATCTTTGCTTGAAGCGAGTTGACCCAGGATTGAATTGTGCTAGAAGAAATGAAGGTGTTCGTCATTGTGTTTCTGTGCAACAAACCTGAACAAGTGTGACATACATTGTGACCATTAATATTCATGACACGCAATATTGATCGTTTTGACGTTGGTCACTTTTAATATTGGTGTTGGCATGGATAACTGCAGGGCATCGCACACCAATAGCGATTGTTATTGGTTCTTAATTCTCGTTCCAGCCAGTGCACCACGACTGGTACATTGAAGGCCGTGGTATGTGCTATCCTGTCTGTGGTATGGTGCATATAAAAGATCCCTTGCTATTAGTTGACAACTGTAGCGGGTTTCCTCTCTATGACTGTGTCAAAATGACCATATGTTTGACATCCAATAGCCGATGATTAGTAAACAATCAATGTGCTCTAATGGTGTCGTTAAACAAAACAAACTTCTTCTTTTCTTATTAGTCTCTTATAATACTGATCACTTTTAAAATTGGTTGTTTGAAAGTTAAGTGTTTTTTGCTTTGTTTAACGACACCACTAGAGTACATTGATTTATTAATCATCGGCTATTGGATTTCAAACATGTAGTTCGGACATAGTCTTATAGAGGAAATCCGCTACATTTTAAAAAATCATCCGCTATTGGATCTTTTATATGCATTTTCCTACAGACAGGACAGCACATACCACGTCCCTTGATATACCCAGCAGAGGTGCACTGGTTAAAGGGAGGGAGGGGGGGGGGGGGATAAGAGATTAGGTCCGTTGAGGTGATAAGATCCTATGACGTAAGAAAATTAAAATTAAATGTTTTACGTATTCCACATAAAAACTCCGGTTCTCGTCATTTAAGTGAAAGTTGTCGAAATATATTTGTCAGCCCAGATAGTTGAGGTTTGTACCCAGGACAGCGTGACTGAACCGTAATTGTATATAAGCACAAAAATAACGATAAATCAATAAATGAATGAATGCCACATGCACTGTTCCTTCATATTACCAAAATGCGTCTTCTATACGGCCACTAAATGTCGGAAAAATGTTTGTTCTGTTTAACGACACCACTAGAACACATCGATTTATTAATTATCGGCTATTGGATGTCAAACATATGGTCAATTCGACATAGTTATAGAGAGGAAACTCGCTACATTTTTCCATTAGTAGCATGAGATCTTTTTATTTGCACCATCCCACAGACAGGATAGCACATACCACGGCCTTTGATATACCAGTCTCTACTGGTGCATTTGCTGGAACGAGAAATAGCCTAATGTGTCCCCGACGGGGATCGATCCTAAACCGACCGCGCACCAGGCGTGCGCTTTACCACTGTGCTAAATCCCGGCCCTAAATGTGAGAAAGAATGAAATAAGGTTTAGGGGTTTTTAACGACGCACGAAACAAATTTTTATTTACGTTTATATGGCAGCGGCCATATGGTTAAGGAACCACACAAGAAATGAGAGAGGAAACCCGCTGCCGCAACTCCATGAACTACTCTAACCGGCCTCGGTGGCGTCGTGGCAGGCCATCGGTCTACAGGCTGGTAGGTACTGGGTTCGGATCCCAGTCGAGGCATGGGATTTTTAATCGAGATACCGACTCCAAACCCTGAGTGAGTGCTCCGCAAGGCTCAATGGGTAGGTGTAAACCACTTGCACCGACCAGTGATCCATAACTGGTTCAACAAAGGCCATGGTTTGTGCTATCCTGCCTGTGGGAAGCGCAAATAAAAGATCCCTTGCTGCCTGTCGTAAAAAGAGTAGCCTATGTGGCGACAGCGGGTTTCCTCTAAAAACAGTGTCAGAATGACCATATGTTTGACGTCCAATAGCCGATGATAAGATAAAAAATCAATGTGCTCTAGCGGCGTCGTTAAATAAAACAAACTTTACTTTTCCATGAACTACTCTTGCGATTATTAGTATATGTGTTTTATATGAATCATCCAACAGACAGGCTAATATACACCACTGATTTTGTTACGTAGCACACTGGGCGAAACGAGAAGTAGCTTGATCACTGGGCTACGTCACGCCTGTTGGGGCCCATTTTTAAATAAACGACCCAGTTTGTAATATGTACCCAGTTTGTAATAAACAACCCAGTTTGTAATATGTACCCATTTTGTAATAAAAAACGACCCGTTTTGTATTAAGTGCCCATTTTGTAATAAAAAAAACCCCGACCCATTCTGTAATAAACATAGGTACCCATGCTGTAATAAAATACGACCCATTTTGTGATGAACAATAGGTCTCCATTTTGTAATAAAAATTACCCATTCTGTAATAAATACTCTAAAACGTTGGGTTATGACCCAGATATTAAATATATATTTACAAATTTAAATAATTATAAACATTCGGCGACAGAGGGTCTACCTGTGGTGCGAGACGTCTAAGGTCGATCCCACTAAGTAGATCTTACGTAGAGCAATTGACATTCCCTGTTCCATCCAGTTCTCCGCTACTGATATATCAAAAACTAGGTATGCACTGTGGTTAGTGGCCAATGCGGTTGTGGTAAACATCTTCAGTAGTCTTCGTATGAAAATTATCGAAGCATCTGACTAAAAATATGTGACATTTATAAATCGGCAAATATCGTAATTACAACGACTTTATTTCAATTGCTGAAAGGGACTTCTGACCTTTTCTCAGAATCTTGATATTAATGTATGTTAATCTACTCTCCATGTTCCAGTGAAACACCTAGGCAATATAAAGTTATGTTAAATTATGCGTATTATGTGACAATATTGAATCTTCCATTAGCTATTCAATGTCGTATCTCTGCACAACAAAGAAAAAAAAAGTTATGATAGAGTTTAGACGGTTTACAACAATGAATCATTATACAGTGCATTGTATATAGCAACAGCAGTGCTGGACCGCATCATATCTATTATATCTACAGCATATAGGAGAACTGTCACTTTCAATAGCGTTTACCTTTTTCTACAGCTACCAGCGATATAGCAGCTTTAGCGATATAAGTTACTATTGTCGGCTATGGGATTTATGTGGTGTTTATGGGGCGATCACACTGTCCCGAATGAGCTTCCGTTTGTTTTCCGTATACGAAAGTGGTGTGATTTTTTAAACTGGCCGAATGTCCCTCCGAATGTGTTTTCCCCAATGTATCACTGAATGCTTTCCGTTTGTTTTCCGAATGTTTTCAGTATGGTTTCAGAATGCTTTCAGAATAGACCGAATACTTCCCGCATGTTGACTTCGAAAGGTTTCCTTTCCGAACGCTTTCCGTATGCTTTCCGAATGCTTTCCGAACACGGCGAATCGACCTAGAATGGACCGAACTCTTTCCGCATGCTTTCCGCAAGGGTTCGGAAAGCGTTCGGAAAGGGTTCGTCATGTTCTATGTCCATTCGGGGTGTTCGGAAAGCATACAGAACATACTGTGCATTCTGGAAGTGTACGAGCAGTTCGGAAAATGTTCTGAAAGAATACTGGAAGGGTTCTGGCTATTCGTTATACATTCGGCGGCATAAATGAAAAAAAATCCGGAAAGGATTGTTCGGAAAGCATACGGAACCCAGCACCTCCAAATTTTCATTCCGAATGCACCAAGAATTAGACGCATGCTTCCCGAACGTTTTCCGTACATGCCGTATGCTCCTAGAATGCTTCCAATACCTCCCGAATACACATGGACGCCATATTCGGATGGTCGATGAAAATTATTTTGAACATGCACAACAAATTTTTGGAGCTACCGAATGCCGTTCCGTATGCATCCGTACGGAGCCGAACAGCCAGTATGCTCCAAGAACACACCGAGTGCTTCCCGAATATGATCCGTTCGCTCCCCGAACACCCAAATTCCTATTCGGAAAACAAACGGAATGGCATTCGGGCCAGTGTGATCGGGCCATAATACACCCTGTATCTGTCGCCAGCCTTGGTGGCGCAGTGGCTAAGTCACTGGACATAAGGCTGGTAGGTACATATCGGTACCGGCTCCAACCGAGAGCGAATTTATAAGGGCTCAATAGGTAGGTGTAAAGCCACTACACCCTCTTTACCCTCACTAACACTCTCAATAACAACGAACCAATGTCCTGGGCAGGCACTCCAGTTAGCTGAGGTGTGTGCCCAGAACAGCGTGCTTAAACCTTAATTGGATATAATCACGAAAATATGCTAAAACAAACAAACGTATTTGACCAAAATATTGCACTAAATTTATAGCGGAAGAAGTCCCTCTGATATAGGTCCAGTTTGCTTTTATAATGTTAACGACATATCTTCTCTCTCTCCCCCCCCCCCCCCCCCCCCCCCCCTTTACAAGTGAGACGTTTTACATCACCGGGACATGGCAGAGTTCCACCAAGTATGGAGAATATATCGTGTTAATTAGCTGTGAACCATTCGTTATCCGTGATGGTACGAGTTATTTCAGCCATTACAAAATGGCGTCTTAAACCTTGATTAATAATTTAACGAAAGATGGTTTAAATCACAACCGATTTATTTATTCATTTTAAAATTAAAAACAATGTCTCCATAGCCTTGTCAAAAATTGAAGTTGTTAGCCGAACTAGCATCGTATCTAACAATACAGGAAACCCCACCTAAAAATTAAAAAAGGGTTAAAATCACAACCGATTTATATAAGAACTTACGTACGTACGTACGTACGTACATAGATACATACATACATGCATATATACATGCAGACATACATGCATACATACACAAATACATACATATATACATACATACATACATACATACATACACACACACACACACACACACACACACACACATATTTTCCACAGCGTTGTCAAAAACTGAGAGCGAGCTGACATCGTATCAAAGTACAGGAACTCAGAAGATGAAGTAACTAGAACAAAAACGGTTTTCAGACACAGAGAGAGAGAGAGAGAGAGAGAGAGAGAGAGAGAGAGAGAGAGAGAGAGAGAGAGAGAGAGAGAGAGAGAGAGAGAGAGAGAGAGAGAGAGAGAGGGGAGACAGAAAGAGAGAGAGGGGAGACAGAAAGAGAGGAGAGAGACAGAGACAGGGAGAGACAAAGACAGAGAGAGACAGAGTGAGACAGACAGAGAGACAGAGAGAAACAGATATAGATAGATAGAGACAGATAAAGATAGACAGATATAGATAGAGAGAAAAACAGAGACAGAGATATATAGAGATACATAGAGAGATACATAGGAAGTCAGATTCACACACACACACACACACACACACACACACACACACACACACACACACACACACACACACAGTACACACACACACACAGTACACACACATACATACACACACAGTACACACACACACACATACACACACACACATACATACACACACACACACATACACACACACACACACACACACACACACACACACACTTTGGGAACTGCATATCTATGAGAATAGCGTAAACTCTGTCAATTTTTAGGTAATGTTTGTAAAATGCACCTAGGTTCCGAAATGCTGAACGTTTTACTTGATGGGATAGGCCAGATATTAGAAAATGTGTTTATTTTAGACGTATGAAACAAGTTCCTACCATATTTATGATTCAAAGACTGCTGTATCCACATAGGCTACTATTTTATTACAAAATGGGTCGTTTTTTATATTACAGAATGGGCACCAAGGTTTATTTACAGAATGGGTCGTTTTTCATTACAATATGGCTACTTATTACAAAATGGGTAGTTTTTTATTACAAAATGGGTCGTGTTTTATTACAAAGTGGGTACATATTACAAAATGGGCCCCAACACACGCTCAATAGGTAAAATGTCAGCGATGACCAAATGTCATGATAATGACGTCAGTAACGTCCTTCAACCCAAACACGGCCAGTAAGACACATCCTGTAGACACTCCTAGACGAAGACTCTATGACTGTACACCGCTGAACACATGATAATGACGTCAGTAACGTCCTTCAACCCAAACACGGCCAGTAAGACACATCCTGTAGGCACTCCTAGACGAAGACTCTATGACTGTACACCGCTGAACACATGATAATGACGTCAGTAACGTCCTTCAACCCAAACACGGCCAGTAAGACACTTCCTGTAGACACTCCTAGACGAAGACTCTATGACTGTACACCGCTGAACACATGATAATGACGTCAGTAACGTCCTTCAACCCAAACACGGCCAGTAAGACACATCCTGTAGGCACTCCTAGATGAAGATTCTATGACTGTACACCGCTGAACACATTTTCTAAGTTGAATAAGCCGATTTTAAGTCTAAAGTAACCAAACCCCTAAGCCTAATATTAAAATTCAACAAATAATCGTGGCCCATCAAATATTTTACACTTGAAGTAAGGCAAGAATTAAAAACAATATATGAGAAATGCTGAACGTTTTACTTGATGGGATAGGCCAACATAGGCCTATACATAAGATGGTATCCCTACTTCTTGGGAAAGGCCTACATAGGTCTATACAAAAGACGCTATCCCTAAAGGCAACAAAGATCTCACCAATGCTCAACTTGTAAATATGGATTTCCAACTAATCTGGCTAAATATAGTAGTAATATCTGATTTAATTCAGTTATCAAGAAAGGCTCTAAGGACAAAGAAAATACGCCGTACGTAGTGTTTAACAACTAGGGTATATCAATTTAAGTTGGTTGATTTATTTACTAAAAACAATTAACAACAACAAAAATGGTGATTTCCTGGTTTTAAAACGTGTTATGGATATAATTGTATGACGGTTGCAACCAGGTCCGTATGGTCGATTTCTGTAGGATGCGGTGGCACAATCTCGGGGGAGGGGAAAGCCAGGTCCGTATGGTCGATTTCTGTAGGATGCGGTGGCACAATCTCGGGGGAGGAGAAAGCCAAACGTTTTAATATTTATTTACTCTATGTAAATTTAGGACAAAAAGCAACAATAACAACAAAAAGAGAGCGAGGAAAAGAAGAAGTACATCTTCGTTCTCAAGTGAAGGGGGCACAGGCTCCTACGGGCCTAGACATTATTTATATTTCAATTGTACATACGTTCGTTCTGGTATATTAAACTTGATGATGTCCGCCATTTCTAATAATATTTAACTTAAAGATCGATGACCCAGTGTTAGAAATCTGACATGGTAACACAGTGTGTGTTCTTGTTTTGCGACAACTCGCCCAACCCTTGTAATACTTAAAGGTTCGATGACACCTGGCATATTGAACTTTGAAACAATACTATACTAAAATCTTCACTCGGAAGGAATGCCTAATAGACCATGAGCCAATGAGGTTTATCGGTATCATTTTGGGGAATAAGGCTCACAGTAGTTTTTAGCAAGCTATGCATATGTAGGGTTGGGAAATAGGTGATAGCATTGGACTAGTGGTAGTTTTTGAGTATCATCACCCTTTTTCCTGACCCTACCCTAAAATAATCATTTTACAAATACGACCAACACACGGTAAAACAACCTACATAAACCTAGTGCCACTTTATCATTGAGCAGTCATTGTCAATGATATTTGCCACACCTGTGGTAATGTTAAATAGCATTTTAAAAAACATTTAATAAAATATTGAAGCTGAACATTTTAGCAAAGGTAAAACATACCTTGCAGTGCCTAAGATTTATATAATGCAATATTTCATTCTCAAAAAATATTTATATATCATTTAGTCTTAAAACGTTAATACAATGCCTACGTATTATTTTTAGTATTATATCGCATCTGCACCCGTTTTTGAAGACACGGTCACAATTATGTTTGCAACCAACTTACCTGCATAACTTCAGCACATTCCGGCCATCATCCGCTAGTCCGACCTTTAACTTACTTCGGTAATCTTCGGCGCCTTTACCGTAAGACCCAAATCTGCAATATCAGAAGTAAAATAATCAGGACCAACTAAAAAAGTAGTTGAGTACAACACCCACTATACAGTTACTTGGGGTAGGGGAGGTCTTTGAAACATCTCTTGTTCTAATGTACAGATGGATTGTGGCAGCAACACTGTTACTTTATAGTCGATGGACCAATCTGCCTTGTGTTTGACAGTCCACGTTCTTAACTATGGTTAATTGGGTCCCGATAGCCAAGTAATGTTGATGCCATAGGTAGCTGATTCATTGAGGAGGTCTTCAAACATTTGCCAGTAATTGCTAGGTGTGCAGCATTCTATTGCTTACACTGACTAAAATAATGTCGGATGTAATACCCTATTTTCACTATATATATGCCTTTTCATCTTTTTGGTGAATATATTGACGGATGTCATCAGTGGGGCAGGATAGGCTAACCTTTCGCAAACACCTGATATCATCACTGTTTTACAGTGATTCATGAGTGCATGTCGTCACAGCTGTATATATTCCATTGAGCTCTATCCCGTGCAGGTTTGGGTTTTGGGAATGGCAGGTCTCCTACACAAAGTGCAGGAGAGATGAAACATCATTTTACGGATATCCTGTGGGAGTGGCAGTCCTCCTAAGGACGAGCACCTGATAGTGGATCATGGAAGTAATCACGACTTTGCCTTTCGACTCTGCTTTGTGCAGCGATACGATTTGGATCACGGAATACGGATGCGTCATTCAGATTCAAAAGAAAGTTATCTCACCATCAATATACATTTATCGTCCTCATTATTACACACATACTAATGTGGAGAAAACAGACGGTTCCATATATGCGTTGACATTTGCAAGAAGGAACGAGGCTTCTGGTAGTACTACAGCAAATAAAATACGGCTGGGTCAAATTTCTCGAGGTGCACCTAATTTTAATAGAGCATTTAATACAACAAGTTCTGCCATTGGTGATACTTCTGTAATTTGAAATACTGTCAACGTAGCAGATACCATTGTGCTTGAAACATGTGCGGGGTTCTACTAAACATATCATGCCAATTTCTGTGCGGAACTAGGGTAGATATAACGCTACCCGTTATGTCTGAAATGAGCAGCTTGACACCAAATTATTTTCTGGTTCACTTTAAGGGTGAGAGGTTGTAGTATTTATATCTATTACTCCAAGAGGCAGATGGCTTTAATCAGATCTGTTTAATTTCCCGTGGTATGGCGTCGATTTTTGCCGGAAATATGTTGGCTTGGACCATTAGCTATCTTTTATTTCTCTCTAAAACAGGTCCTTTTGTTCTGAATGAGTAGCATGGCTTGCTTTTAAAACATTTGCGGCCAAATAAAAATTACCATGGCTATATGAAAAATGCAAAGGAAAATGTTTAGGGTACCAAGGCAAAGAAGGGGGCACCATGGTCATTAATGGACCAATGCAGATTAGGAGGACGTAAAAAAACCTAAATATACCCACCTTTTCTGTGCATCCATGCTTTAAAGAAACAAAAACCTGCATCGCCACATATATTCTGAAACTTTGGTCTGATCAGAGACCGACTCTTTTTTTTAGCCTTAGTTGGCATCACAACGTAAATGTTTTACATATAAATATATATATATCTATATCTATATCTATATCTATATGTATATCTGTCTATCTATCTATCTATGTATGTATGTATGTATGTATGTATGTATGTATGTATGTATGTATGTATGTATGTATGTATGTATGTATGTATGTATGTATGTATATATATATATATATATATATATATATATATATATATATATATATATATGTATATGTATATATATATACATTTTGGTTTAAAACGGTAAATAACAGACAGTACCAGAACCTATTGTACTTACTCAGAAAGACAACTAATGCCAGGATAATATTCTTCATCTTTGACGACATGTTTGTAGATGTATATCGTCTTCAACACTGCTTGAAGGAGATGAATGACCACTAATACATTCTAGAAGAAATGTATGTTTTATATAGGCTATGTTCGTCATTTTGACCCCATGACATTTCAATCGGGTTGTCAAAAGTTAATATGTGTTCCTTTCAATGTATTTTCTATCCAGACCAGTGCCCCACAACTGGTGTATGAAAAAACATGGTATGTGGTGTCATGTCTGTGAAAATGGGTATATAAATTCATATAAATGATTCAGTGCCTTTTCAATCCCAATCAGAGCCTCGAATCTGATACTTTTTGTTTTAATTTATTACTGTACAAGTATATGCTGTATACAATTTGTTTTACAAAAAATATTATTTACAATTGTTTGTACTATAAATCAAGATGAAGATTCTATGACTGGACACCGCTGAACACAATTTCTCAGTTGAATAAGCCAATTTGAAATCTAAAGTAATAAAAACCCTAAGCCTAATATTAAAATTCAACAAATAATCGAGGCCCATCAAATATTTTATACTAGAAGTAAGGCAAGAGTAAATAAAAAAGAGAGAGAAAAAAGAGAAACGTTCAACGTTTTACTTGCTGGGATACATAGGCCTACATCGGCCTATACAAAAGATGGTATCCTTACTTGCTGGGATACATAGCCCTACATCGGCCTGTACAAAAGATGGTATCCTTACTTGCTGGGATACATAGCCCTACATCGGCCTGTACAAAAGATGGTATCCTTACTTGCTGGGATACATAGCCCTACATAGGCCTATACAAAAGATGGTATCCCTACTTGATGGGATACATAGACCTACATAGGCCTATACAAAAGATGGTATTTTTACTTGATGGGATACATAGACCTACATCGGCCTATACAAAAGATGGTATCCTTACTTGATGGGATACATAGACCTACATAGGACTATACAAAAGATGGTATCCTTACTTGATGGGATACATAGACCTACATCGGCCTATACAAAAGAGGGTATCCTTACCTGGTGGGATACATGGCCCTACATACCTATGCAAACGATGGTATCCTTACTTGATGGGATACATAACATAGGCCTATGATGGTATCCTTACTTGATGGGATACATAGACCTACATCGGCCTATACAAAAGATGGTATCCTTACTTGATGGGATACATAGACCTACATCGGCCTATACAAAAGATGGTATCCTTACTTGATGGGATACATAGACCTACATAGGCCTATACAAAAGATGGTATCCTTACTTGATGGGATACATAGACCTACATAGGCCTATACAAAAGATGGTATCCTTACTTGATGGGATACATAGACCTACATAGGCCTATACAAAAGATGGTATCCCTACTTGATGGGATACATAGACCTACATAGGCCTATATAGGCCTATACAAAAGATGGTATCCCTACTTGATGGGATACATAGACCTACATAGGCCTACATAGGCCTATACAAAAGATGGTATCCCTACTTGATGGGATACATAGGCCTACATAGGACTACATAGGCCTATACAAAAGATGGTATCCCTACTTGATGGGATACATAGGCCTACATAGGCCTATACAAAAGATGGTATCCTTACTTGATGGGATAGGCCTACATGGGCCTATACAAAAGATGGTATCCTTACTTGATGGGATAGGCCTACATAGGTCTATAAAAAAGATGGTATCCCTACTTGATGGGATACATAGACCTACATAGGCCTATACAAAAGATGGTATCCTTACTTGATGGGATACATAGACCTACATAGGCCTATACAAAAGATGGTATCCCTACTTGATGGGATACATAGACCTACATAGGCCTATACAAAAGATGGTATCCTTACTTGATGGGATACATAGACCTACATAGGCCTATACAAAAGATGGTATCCTTACTTGATGGGATACATAGACCTACATAGGCCTATACAAAAGATGGTATCCTTACTTGATGGGATACATAGACCTACATAGGCCTATACAAAAGATGGTATCCCTACTTGATGGGATACATAGACCTACATAGGCCTATACAAAAGATGGTATCCTTACTTGATGGGATACATAGACCTACATAGGCCTATACAAAAGATGGTATCCCTACTTGATGGGATACATAGACCTACATAGGCATATACAAAAGATGGTATCCCTACTTGATGGGATACATAGCCTACATAGGCCTATACAAAAGATGGTATCCCTACTTGATGGGATACATAGACCTACATAGGCCTATACAAAAGATGGTATCCTTACTTGATGGGATACATAGGCCCCTACTTGATGGGATACTAGACCTAAATACAAAAGATGGTATCCCTACTTGATGGGATAGATAGAGCTACATAGGCCTAAACAAATGATGGTATCCCTACTTGATGGGATACATAGACCTACATAGGCATATACAAAAGATGGTATCCCTACTTGATGGGATAGGCCTACATAGGTCTATAAAAAGATGGTATCCCTACTTGATGGGATACATAGACCTACATGGGCCTATACAAAAGATGGTATCCTTACTTGATGGGATACATAGACCTACATAGGCCTATACAAAAGATGGTATCCTTACCTGATGGGATACATAGACCTACATCGGCCTATACAAAAGATGGTATCCTTACTTGATGGGATACATAGCCCTACATAGGCCTATACAAAAGATGGTATCCCTACTTGATGGGATACATAGACCTACATAGGCCTATACAAAAGATGGTATCCTTACTTGATGGGATACATAGAGCTACATAGGCCTAAACAAAAGATGGTATCCCTACTTGATGGGATACATAGACCTACATAGGCATATACAAAAGATGGTATCCCTACTTGATGGGATAGGCCTACATAGGTCTATAAAAAAGATGGTATCCCTACTTGATGGGATACATAGACCTACATGGGCCTATACAAAAGATGGTATCCTTACTCGATGGGATAGGCCTACATAGGTCTATAAAAAAGATGGTATCCCTACTTGATGGGATACATAGACCTACATAGGCCTATACAAAAGATGGTATTGTTACTTGATGGGATACATAGACCTACATAGGCCTATACAAAAGATGGTATCCTTACTTGATGGGATACATAGAGCTACATAGGCCTAAACAAAAGATGGTATCCCTACTTGATGGGATACATAGACCTACATAGGCCAATACAAAAGATGGTATCCTTTCTTGATGGGATACATAGACCTACATAGGCCTATACAAAAGATGGTATCCCTACTTGATGGGATACATAGACCTACATAGGCCTATACAAAAGATGGTATTGTTACTTGATGGGATACATAGACCTACATATGCCTATACAAAAGATGGTATTGTTACTTGATGGGATACATAGACCTACATAGGCCTATACAAAAGATGGTATCCTTACTTGATGGGATACATAGACCTACATAGGCCTATACAAAAGATGGTATCCTTACCTGATGGGATACATAGACCTACATCGGCCTATACAAAAGATGGTATCCTTACCTGATGGGATACATAGACCTACATCGGCCTATACAAAAGATGGTATCCTTACCTGATGGGATACATAGCCCTACATCGGCCTATACAAAAGATGGTATCCTTACCTGATGGGATACATGGCCCTACATCGGTCTATACAAACGATGGTATCCTTACTTGATGGGATACATAGACCTACATAGGCCTATACAAAAGATGGTATCCTTACCTGATGGGATACATAGACCTACATCGGCCTATACAAAAGATGGTATCCTTACCTGATGGGATACATAGACCTACATCGGTCTATACAAAAGATGGTATCCTTACTTGATGGGATACATAGACCTACATAGGCCTATACAAAATATGGAATCCTTACTTGATGGGATACATAGACCTACATCGGCCTATACAAAATATGGTATCCTTACCTGATGGGATACATAGACCTACATCGACCTATACAAAAGATGGTATCCTTACTTGATGGGATATATAGACCTACATATGCCTATACAAAAGATGGTATCCTGACTTGATGGGATACATAGACCTACATCGGCCTATACAAAAGATGGTATCCTGACTTGATGGGATACATAGCCCTACATAGGCCTATACAAAAGATGGTATCCCTACTTGATGGGATAGGCCTACATAGGTCTATAAAAAAGATGGTATCCCTACTTGATGGGATACATAGACCTACATAGGCCTATACAAAAGATGGTATCCTTACTTGATGGGATACATAGAGCTACATAGGCCTAAACAAAAGATGGTATCCCTACTTGATGGGATACATAGACCTACATAGGCCTATACAAAAGATGGTATCCCTACTTGATGGGATAGGCCTACATAGGTCTATAAAAAAGATGGTATCCCTACTTGATGGGATACATAGACCTACATGGGCCTATACAAAAGATGGTATCCTTACTTGATGGGATAGGCCTACATAGGTCTATAAAAAAGATGGTATCCCTACTTGATGGGATACATAGACCTACATAGGCCTATACAAAAGATGGTATCCTTACTTGATGGGATACATAGACCTACATAGGCCTAAACAAAAGATGGTATCCCTACTTGATGGGATACATAGACCTACATAGGCCAATACAAAAGATGGTATCCCTACTTGATGGGATACATAGACCTACATAGGCCTATACAAAAGATGGTATCCCTACTTGATGGGATACATATACCTACATAGGCCTATACAAAAGATGGTATCCTTACTTGATGGGATACATAGACCTACATAGGCCTATACAAAAGATGGTATCCTTACTTTATGGGATACATATACCTACATAGGCCTATACAAAAGATGGTATCCTTACTTGATGGGATACATAGACCTACATCGGCCTATACAAAAGATGGTATCCTTACTTGATGGGATACATAGACCTACATAGGTCTATACAAAAGATGGTATCCCTACTTGATGGGATAGGCCTACATAGGCCTACATAGGTCTATACAAAAGATGGTATCCTTACTTGATGGGATACATAGCCCTACATAGGCCTATACAAAAGATGGTATCCCTACTTGATGGGATAGGCCTACATAGGTCTATACAAAAGATGGTATCCCTACTTGATGGGATAGGCCTACATAGGTCTATACAAAAGATGTTATCGCTACTTGATGGGATAGGCCTACGTAGGTCTATACAAAAGATGGTATCCCTAAAGGCAACACAGATCTCACCAATGCTCTACTTATAAATATGGATTCCAACTAATGTGGCTAAATGAAAAAAAAAATCATACATAGGCCATATATACATTATTTATAAACTGTGATCTGTAGTAATAAAAAGTATCTGATTTTATCGTATACATCTAGTGCCACATCCACTTAGACTATTATAACAACACTGCAGTATTTGAGGGTCACAGGATGGGTACTGCATATAGGAACGCAGGACTGGCTTTATCAAAAGACCGCCCTCACCCCTCATTATATATTGGGACATTTGCCAAAATCAGGCTTACAAATGGCTGGAAACTGTGTCAGAAGGAATTTCCAACCATTTAAAGGCACCCATGTTCAGGCATCTAGAAAAATATTGAAATGGAAACAAACGAGCCAAGATCAGTCTTTGCAGAAATTGATTCTTTTATGATATATCAAATTTACCATCACCATTAACTGACACAACACCCTATTAAAACAAATAAACACTCAAAATGTTTATTATGAAGTGCTCTTGGCATCTGATGTCTTTTAAAGAAAATTATTATTGGCATGTATAAAAGTTGGTCATCAGAGGTCAAAAAGACACAGTTCAGTTTTCTATGATTTGATGGTACCAACCAAGCTCATCCTGAAAAATAAGGATGTAAACGGCAGTGAAAAAGTCATAATAAACACCTGTGGTTGTGTCTGAGCACCCCAATTCAGTTTTTGTTTTCAGATTGAACAGGTACAGGCTAGTGGAAATCTTGAAATTCCTTCAAAATGTCATTAAAAAACGATTACTCCCCATTAAAACTATTGTCAATAGATGGCACTAGCTGTCCGTTTCACTTTCACCAAATGGAGGTAGAATGTAATCCTTTGCATTTAGTTCAGTTTCTAAGTATCTTTACAGCTTTGGCCACATATACTTGGTAAGTTTGCAGCCCTTTAATACATAGGCCATATATACATTATTTATAAACTGTGATCTGCAGAAATAAAATGTATCTTATATTTTATCGTATATATCTAGTGCCACATCCACTTAGACTATTGTAACAACACTGCAGTATTTGAGGGTAAGAGGTTTGGTACTGCATATAGGAATGCAGGACTGGCTTTATCAAAAGACCAACCCTTCTCCTTTGGAGTAGATGCAATTTATTTATTCTGTCCACTGATGAGTCACAGGTTGAGCAATAGTGGGTGCATCCTAAGATGATGAAATGGTTTTCATTGTTGTTCCATTCTGGCAGGTCACTGGTCTTATTATAAAAACTTACGGTGAAGAGCTGGAGTATGGATCATGTGCATATACTGTGGTGTAAGGCAAAAACACGGGTGTTAGGTAAAGGCACTGGTCACACCAGGGTAGCAGTTCCATGCATCCCGTGCGGTCCTTTTACCTTTTATTTCCAAAGAAAGTATAGTATTATATCCTGTTACGCTATGGAAAAGAAGCAGGGACAAGTATGTCTCTTTTCCCAGGACGTCATATATATCATTAATGTGATGATGTGTAAAGAATTTACCTGTACCACAGGCAAACCATATTCTCACATTTGTTTTACCCAAGGTAAATAAATGATGGAACTTGCCACTTGGGACGACGTATATATTTGTGTTAACAGTGTGCACATGATAGCTGGTACAGTCGTTCATAATAATGTTCTGCACATGAATTAAACGTGTGGTGTCTGATTCCACATAGTCACATGGTGGCATTGAACGAACATTTGCTTGAAGAATAACTATGGCACCAAACGTAATGGTTATTTCTCTTCGTGGCAGTCTACGGTGACAATGCTGGTAGTGTAGAGTACTATTTAGTTCCTCTTTGTTGGCTGAATCACGTAAAATATCAGTCCAGTTTCATAGAACCTTGTTTTTACAAGTAGCCTGACATTTCATGAGTATGCTAGCAACGTCTTTTTTTTCTTTTGACATAAACATAATTATATGGATAATAATAAGATGAATGGTGAAAACACAGTACTTCCATTTCGGTATGGGATTATTGACAGTGTCGTGTCCCGTGTTCTCTGTCAGATGAGCTATCTCAGTATCACATGAGCCTGGAATACACGAATCCTACAGTGTTTGTCGAGTAACCATTTCCCATGTCGGGTCAGACATAAGGGGGAAACTCAAAATTGCATCTGATACCGACCTCCTAGCGTTGGTATGGGACACGTACATCATGAACAGTAATCAAACCATCCACGGGAGAAAAACAAAGAAACGGTATTCGAGGAAGCAGGCATCCTGGCTAAAATGAAATCCCTGGCCTTGCTGCCCATCAAACATCTTCAGAGGATGTTAACACTACATTGCTGGGTGTTGTTGTTTTTTCGAAAAAAATAGATGGCCAGTCTAGTGTGCTACCCTGATGTGATCTGTGTCGTTGCCAATATGGCACTCAACTCTTACACCAAGGCAGGTACAGATGGTCCATATCTCCAGCTACTGAAACGCATTATAATTATCTTGTATAATGAATTCAGCGACCTGAAAATTTTCAATGAAGCAATAGGAAGGTGATAGAAACCATTTCATTTACACCAGGATTCCCGACTGTGAGCACCCAAAAACAGGTTGCCTGCCAAGATGCATTATGGCTCACCAGTGAACAGTTACCAAAATGCACGCACACGGTGGAGGGGTGGTGATGGACTTTTAATAAAGACAGCTTTTCTACCTGTAGCCTATAAGACCTGCAGTAAGTCAAGTGGGTGTCGTCCCATTAGGTCTCTCGCCATTGCAATAGGACTTAAAGATAAGATTATAGCATTACCTGCATAATAATGGACAAGTAGGTACAATCTTTACTTGGGACGTTTGGGTGCTTAATAAATGGATTTGCTTAAAATTACACGAGCAAGCTTCTATTCGTTTGGGTCTGTTAGCAATAATAGTAAAATAGGTAAAGTGTTTGTTAAAGTGTAATTATTAAGTATGGTTTCCATAGATGTGTCCCAAGCTATTTCGAGTTATTATCTTAATGGCTGGCCAAAAACATGATGCTAGCGTGCTGAACATTGAAAATTTCCAGCATGACCGAATATAGGTGACCTTTTGACCTTCATGCTTCAGTTACTCAAAAAGATGCACAACTGCTTTGTAATAAACATTTTGTGACACTTATTGTCATTATAGTGTGATTTAAGGTTGATGTTGGTATTAGTACTGATATATCATAAAAGTATAAATTTCTGCAAAAACTTACCTTGGCTCGTTTGTTTCGTTTCAATATTTTTCTAGATGACTGAACATGGGTGCCTTTAAATGGTTGGAAATTCCTTCTGACACAGTTTCCAGCCATTTCTAGGCCTGATTTTTGCCAAATGTCCCAACAGATGACGAGGCAAAGTTGAAATCCGTAAATTTTGAGCTCGACCCAAAATCGGTGACCTTTTGACCTCTGATGACCTACTTTTGTGGTTCATTTGCATATTATGATAAGCAATCGTTAGAGGGCTTCAAAACACACATTTTGTGTGGTGAATTCCTATGATAGGATAATTCTAAGGAAAGTTATTCCAAATTAAGTTTCCCTACCCCCAAAATATGCTTCGGAATTTTTTCCACACACTATTCAGTTTTCAAGGTGAAAATGACAGAAAGCTACTCGATACGAAAGGCTATCACCTCATTTTATTATCTACATGCATAGACCTACAAAAAAACCCTATGAGCCTTTGTCCCTCTGGATGGTACCAAATTGTGGTCTGGCCCATGGACTATTAAAGGAATGCTTGCGCAAGGCTTTTGGACTATTATCCTGTTCAATTATTTAGACCCAAAGTTTTTTGCAAATGTTACGTTTATGTCTTATTCGATATTTGTTTTTTTTGCATTTACATGAAAACAAACCCAAACCCCGACAGGTTTTATATACAAATCATCATATAAAATGCACGAAGTTGAGTTAATTCCACTTTTTTTAAAAATCTCTGTGTCTTTTGAATGCACGTTATTTCTCCTATAAATAACTACGGTCATTTGCATATCAAAACATTGGGATCTGAGGCTACGTGAAGGCCGTATAGCTTGTTTCACTAAATCAAGGTTATTATTGTTTTGCAGTGTGTAACAGCATTGTCTAATCTTTCCGTTAAACATAGATGTAAACAAACAGAACATGTAACCCTTTCTTGTAGGTGCATTATATTTAATAAATTTAGCTGATGTATTATGTATTTTTATTTTATTATATCAATTGTATATTAGCATACCATACCTAACCTAACACAACTGAGGTGTAGCACAGTACTAAACACAAATCACCTCACACACCGCAGGAATGTGCTTTCCAAATTTATAAATAAATTTAATGCAGGGTCGGACCCAGAAGACCGGGGGGGGGGGGATAAAATGTCAAAGGCCACCAACATCAAATAATAATAAAAATGTTATTTAATTTGCCTCTAAATTGGGAACTCATACGTATATATATATATATATATATATATATATATATATATATATATATATATATATATATAGTATTTAGGGTGGTGCTAGGGGCTGGGGTTTGGGGGTTGGGTGTTGCATTTGTAATGCGAAAAACCAAAGGGCTATTGTTCGGACTCGTATGGTTTCAACCACTTTTTCATCCCGCAGACACAACCCTGAATGTTCAAAATACGATAGCATTGCTTGGTCAATAACATCATTATTTCGATCTATGACTGCACGTGCTATTGTAGCAATGTGTAAACCACGTAAAATACAAGTTAGGTAGGGTATATAAATTCATTGAAAATGTATTAGTCGACATTCTTGTTATTGTTATTTGAGGAAAAATATGGGTAAATCGAGAAACACTTCAGTTGATGTAAAATCGTGTATTAAGAACGTTTTCGATTATTTTGAAGATGAATATCAGCGCGGTAGACCTAGGTATGCTTCTTATCGAATTGTCGATCGAATTGCCGCTGCACTTAAAGTTTCGGTTTCAACAGTAAAAAGAACTGTGAACAATCTAAGCTCTACGAATCCAAGCACAGAAATCACTGTTAAAAAACGCGACCGAAAACTCATCGATTTATTTGATAAAGATGTTATTAGACGACGAGTATTCAGATTTTATAGAGAGGGCGAATTACCTACATTACATAAGATTAACGTGGCTTTAAGGGAGGAATGTGGAATCAACATATCCATATCAACTTTACGAAGAACACTCCATGACCTCGATTTTAAATACCAACATATGTCTACAACCGGAAAAGTGATTTTTGAGGACGCCAATATATCAGACAGGAGACTGTCCTATCTCCATGAAATATCCAGTTTACGAGAACAGGGGTATTTAATAGTGTATCAAGATGAGACCTGGGTGAATGTCAACCACACAACATCCCACCACTGGACAGATATCCACCCGGGCACAAGTACCGCCAATCACCTGCCGAAATCAGACGCTGCTGATCGAGTTCCTAAACTCTGTTCGGTGACTGGGAAGGGAAAAAGACTTATTATTTGTCATGCTGGCTGTGATAAATATGGATTGATAGATGGCTGTGAATTGATCTTTGAGGCTAAAAAACAGACGGAGACTATCATGGTGAGATGAATCATGAAAATTTCATCAAATGGTTTGAAGAACAACTTATGCCTTCTCTACCAGAACCTTCTGTTATCGTCATGGATAACGCAAGCTACCACAACAAATTAACTGAGATTACACGATGTCCTGCACTAAACGCTAAAAAGGAAGAAATTCAGTCGTGGCTACGAAACAAAAATATACCTTTTGAGAGTAACATGACAAAGCCAGTTCTTTATGAACTTGTGAAAAGTAACAAATGTGCAAAGCAATTTGTTACTGATGATATTGCTGAACGCCATGGGCACTTGTGTCTAAGACTGCCGCCAAGACATTCTGAACTCAATCCGATAGAACTGGTCTGGAGTCAAGTCAAAGGGCACATAGCTCGTCATAATGATGGTAAAATTACCACGTTGCGGAGAGAACTTGCACATGCATTGAACTCTGTCACACCTACACACTTCTCTGACGCAGTTAAACATGTAATAAAGATCGAAGAAGATTTTAGAAAACAAAATAGTTTTATAAGAAATAAAATACCCCCTGTGATAGTCCCCCTTAACGAAGATAGTGATGAAGAAATGAGTTCGTCGACTGATTAAGTTATTTCTCCATACCCATCAGGAGTATTACTTTAATGTATGCATGAACTCTTTAACACCAAAAACAATTTATTTCCATATCATTCACTATCAAACAACCTAACAACCTGTAAACTAATCGACTAGAAATGCATATAGACTACACATACATACGAGAGAAATGTTTATTTAACGCATTTGATATACGTTTATGTGGCGTCAGACAAAACGGTTAAGGAGCATTATGACAGTGAGAAAGAAACTCGCTACCGCCACATGGGCCACTGTTTCCGATAAGCAATTTTGATAAGCAATAAGGGACGTTTTATATGCACCATCCCATAGACAGGATAGCACATACCACAGCCTTTATACATCAGTTGTGGTGCACAGGCTGGAACTAGACACAACCCAATGGGTCCACCATGTGGGATCGATCAGTCGACCTACCATGAGCGAACGCTTTACCTCTGAGCTACGTCCCGCTCCATATACAAAAGAAGCCTTAAGTGGGGTTGGGGTTGTGCAGAGGGTCACACCTCCACCAATCGCATGCATACCATATTCTTCTCTCTCTCTCTCTATAACCATATAACCATAGATTAAAATATGTTGAGTGCGTCGTTACATAAATGACGTTTCTCTCTCTCTCTCTCTCTCTCTCTCTCTCTCTCTCTCTCTCTCTCTCTCTCTCTCTCTCTCTCTCTCTCTCTCTCTGTCTCTCTATCTCTCACTCTCTCTGTCTGTCTGTCTGTCTCTCCCTTCAGCGCGCGCGCTTGTGTATTCCACAATATAATTATAATATTTGATACATATTTTTTTCTTCAAACTGAGGTTTTGTCACTTGAACTCCCCACCTGAATCCGCGCCTACTTCATGTTTACAGATATTTTCTTAAATATAGGTCATACTACGATTTGTGCGGATAGGACGATAGAACCGAACATTAGTTTGAAACGCACTATAGAATGATGCTTTTGATATGCAAATGACCGTAGTTATTTATAGGAGAAATAACGTGCATTCAAAAGACACAGAGATTTTTAAAAAGTGGAATTAATCAACTTCGTGCATTTTATATGATGATTTGTATATAAAACCTGTCGGGGTTTCGGTTTGTTTTCATGTAAATGCAAAGAAAACAAATATCGAATAGGACATAAACGTAACATTTGCAAAAAACTTTGGGTCTAAATAATTGAACAGGATAATAGTATGCATATTCAACGATATTTAATGCACATTATTGCTTAATATCGACAAGTATATTATTACATTTAAAACAGTTAAATGTGACGGCTATTATATATAACGGGCGCAGACATTTTGTTCCATCCCAGTGAATATGCCCTCTGGCGAGCCGGTTGTTACGTAATACTTAAAAGGCGTCACGTCAGGAATTAGTCTTCGAATGGAAAAAAGAAACGTACCTGATTTTTGTGAATGCATCGCAATGTTCTGTAATAATATCCATCCTAGTAAGCCAGCCATAAATGTATATTATTTTTCAATACAAAATAAACCACTATTGTCAAAGTCTTGAAATAACTGTATCATGTTTTGTCCATGCATACAGAATGTTTTCTTAGTTAATTGGTCTATTCTTTCCGTGGTCTGTACCTGTGGTTCCTGATTGGTAGGTGTATTTTTGGAAGGTAACCGAACAGAACAGAACTTTATTACGCTCAGGCCGTTACAAAACAGCATATGAGGAACATGATATATACACTGTAGTGACACGATAGGGTTTACAGGAGACAATAGTACAATGGTATTAATACAAATGCAATACAGTAATAGAGACAATAGTATAATACAAATACAATAGAATAATAAAGGCAATAATAAAATACAATTACAATACAACGTACCCTTCCAATAGGCCTAATAATATGCATATTTTTCTTTGGATGTTTTAAGTAAGAAAAATACTATAGTTTATTATACTAGTAAGTGATTTATGTTGTTTTACAAGTGAGGTTGATGAAATCAAAGCGCCTTGTCGTAAATTACTGCGTGTGTTTACACTGTGAATACAGGAGTTGGTAGGAGCAGACGTCACTTCGCCCCCAGCTATAGTACCGGACGCCAAGAAAACGAAACAAAATGGCTGCCCCCATTAGCAGGAATAATCATGTTTTTTATTGACTTTAAAATTACGCGTTTTTCCTTTCTTAAAGTGTCAGTATGTGCTGGTGGTCCGGGTATGCATTTCTTAAAGTGTCAGTATGTGTTGGTGGTCCGGGTATGCATTTCTTAAAGTGTCAGTATGTGCTGGTGGTCCGGGTATGCATTTCTTGAAGTGTCAGTATGTGCTGGTGGTCCGGGTATGCATTTCTTAACGTGTCAGTATGTGCTGGTGGTCCGGGTATGCATTTCTTAAAGTGTCAGTATGTGTTGGTGGTCCGGGTATGCATTTCTTAAAGTGTCAGTATGTGCTGGTGGTCCGGGTATACATTTCTTAAAGTGTCAGTATGTGCTGGTGGTCCGGGTATGCATCTCTTAAAGTGTCAGTATGTGCTGGTGGTCCGGGTATGCATTTCTTAAAGTGTCAGTATGTGCTGGTGGTCCAGATATGCATCTCTTAAAGTGTCAGTATGTGCTGGTGGTCCGGGTATGCATCTCTTAAAGTGTCAGTATGTGCTGGTGGTCCGGGTATGCATCTCTTAAAGTGTCAGTATGTGCTGGTGGTCCGGGTATGCATCTCTTAAAGTGTCAGTATGTGCTGGTGGTCCGGGTATGCATCTCTTAAAGTGTCAGTATGTGCTGGTGGTCCGGGTATGCATCTCTTAAAGTGTCAGTATGTGCTGGTGGTCCGGGTATGCATCTTTCCAACACATAAGACTCATATTTGAGTTTACTTCCCCTTCAAAGAGCAACAGTTAATTGTTTTGTTTAGCGACACCACTAGAACACATTGATTTATTAATCATCGGCTATTGGATGTCAGACATTTGGTATTTTGACATATAGTCTTGGAGACGAAAAAAGTAAAGTTTGCTTTATTTAACGACGCCACTAGAGCACATTGATTTTTTATTTTATCATCGGCCATTGGACGTCAAACATATGGTCATTCTGACACTGTTTTTGAGAGGAAACCCGATGTCGTCACATAGGCTACTCTTTTACGACAGGCAGCAAGGGATCTTTTAGTTGCGGTTCCCACAGGCAGTATTGCACAAACCATGGCCTTTGTTGAACCAGTTATGGATCACTGGTCGGTGCAAGTGGTTTACACCTACCCATTAAGCCTTGCGAAGCACTCACTCAGGGTTTGGAGTCGGTATCTGGATTAAAAATCCCATGCCTCGACTGGGATCCGAACCCAGTACCTACCAGCCTGTACACCGATGACCTAACCACGACACCACCGAGGCTGGTCTTAGAGACGATACCCGCTACATTTTTACATTAGGTATAGTAGCAAAATATCTTTTATATGCACCATCCCACAGGCAGGATAGCACAAACCACAACCTTTGATATACAAGTCGTAGTGCACTAGCTGGAACGAGAAATAGTCCAGTGGGCCCACCAACGAGCATCGATCCTAGACCGACCACACATCACGTGGACGCTTTTACGCCTGGGAAACGAGAAAAGAGTTGGTTTTGCTTAGTGACATCACTAGATCACATTGGTATTGGATGTCAAACATTTGGTAATTCTGACACGTAGTCATCAGAAGAAACGGCCTTTGACCAGTTGTGGTGCACTGGTTGGAACGAGAAAAAATATTTTGAATGGATCCACCGAGGTGGTTCGATCCTGCGACAATGAATCATGCCCCAGGGTCCGTGCTTATAAAACTTTTAGACGGCATTTACTCGGTTTCTCTCCAATTCAACCAATCGGATATCAGCATTTCGATCGTCTTAATCGTGAAGACACACGAAAATACAGTCGTAATAACAAGTCACATGACCAAAATTACTTCGACACAATTGGCCAAACATCATCGCCAAGAGCTGTACGAATTATGTCAAAACAACTGGCGCGAACACGCAATGACGCTTGCCCCGCCCATATCAAATAAAGAACCTATGAAATGCCGTCTAAATCGGTTTGAAGGCTTAAGACGTTTCTTCAGAAATAAGAGCGGGCTCAGCTTCGCTCCGGCCTTTCCTATGCCTCCTGACCTATATTTAGACTCCAGATTCAATCTTTAATGACGTCACACATATACACTTTGTATGACGTTGCCATGACATTACTATTGTTTCAGACTCTATTAGTCTCGAGTCTAGACTCTAAAAGTTTTATAAGCACCAGGCCTAACCCCCAAAATAGCTCGTCAAATCAGCATTATAGCATGGCATTTGATATACGGCAACCATAGCCGTACGGGCTCCCATTTTTGTAGAGGGTGTGTGTGTGTGTGTGGGGGGGGGGGGGGGGGGGGTGCAGGCTTATTTATCTTCGCCCGAATTATGACGGCAGTGAAAGAAGGTAACACATAACAAATGTTCAAAGATTATTTTCTTTATTTAAGAAGGATACAAATATAGAGTTTAGTAAGAAGAAGACTTTAATATTGTAGAAAAACAAATCTCTTAAAGCCGTCAACAGACGCGGCTGGTCATCTCAGAGAGTAGGTGACTTCATTAGTATTGCCTGGCTCTGCAAAATAAAATGCAATTGCAGATTCATTTGATAGTTATAATTACATTATTATCAATAAATCGAATTGGAACCAACTTGCATGTTGTAGACCTGTTAGACAGTACTAAATACCAGCGAAATATCAATACTGTGTACTATTTGAATCGTAGTAGGAGTAGGAGTAGGAGTAGTTGTAGAAGTAGTGGTAATACTAGCAGTAATACCATTAGAGAATACTCAACGAGTTACGAGGCAATACCGTTTATCTTGCACGAGTGATTTGATGTTGTCCTTCACGAGAGCGAGAGAGACAGAAAGACACACACACACACACACACACACACAGAGAGAGAGAGAGAGAGAGAGAGAGAGAGAGAGAGAGAGAGAGAGAGAGAGAGAGAGAGAGAGAGAGAGAGAGAGAGAGAGAGAGAGAGAGAGAGAGAGACAGACGGTATTACCGAGTTGGGTATTCTATTTATTACCCATTTTCAATATTTATCATTTTATGGAAGATTTTTTAACGATACTGTTGTTGAAAAGAAGTTTGCGTCATAGCTAAGACGTACATATTGCTGATGACGTAAGTTAGTTGTTGACATGACTGATACCATGGAAACTATTCGTACACACAATTAATGTTTATGACGTCAAATCGTATCTTGGGGAAGAAATGTGTTTTCCCTAGGGAAAGATCACTTTTCTTTCCCCACTTCTTTCTCTCTGCTCCTATTGGTAATAAGTAGGGATAGTTACAATAGTAGTGCTTTCAGTAATGGTTGTATGTGTAGTAGTAGTAGTAGTAGTAGTAGTAGTAGTAGTAGTGCTGTTACTGGTGGTATTGTAGTGGTAGTAGCAGTAGCAGCAGTAGTAGTAGTAGTAGTAGTAGTAGTAGTAGTAGTAGTAGTAGTAGTAGTAGTAGTAGTAACATCAGTAGTAGTGCTATTACTGGTGGTATTGTAGTGGTAGTTGAACTGCGTGCATGTTTATGGGTGTGTGGTTTTTTTTTATGTCACTCGGTATTACAAGAGAAAACCGTTTTCTTATACCTGAAAGTTCTTTACTTGAAGAACATTGCGAGGAGAGCGACAAGCATGGTCGAGATTGAAGCAACCATCATGGCCCCATCTGAAAGGAAAGGAAAGAAATGTTTGCTAAACAACATCTGAGCCCATTTTAGACTACGACTCCAAGTCAGGTACGGCGGAAGCAAGTAGACATGGGAGTTGGGTAGGTGGATGACTGAGATCGAGGGCGCAAAGCAGTTTCCAGGGCGTTCGGGGGGGGGGGGGGGTATGGGCGTTCGGGGAGGGGGTATGCTCCCCCGTAAAATGTTGAAAACTCGAGGTCCTAAAATGAAATTTCCTGAATTCTACAAGTAACATTTACTACCAATAATATTTTTTATTCAGAATTATTGGGGGCAGCTAGAGGTCCCCCGAGCCTGCTATTTAGCGTGTATGGATATTTTGACATTTGTGTGTGCGTGTGTGTGTGTGTGTGAGAGAGAGAGAGAGAGAGAGAGAGAGAGAGAGAGAGAGAGAGAGAGAGAGAGAGAGAGAGAGAGAGAGGCGAGAAAGAAAGTTATATATATATATATATATATATATATATATATATATATATATTTATCCTATAACTTACCCTTGATATCCATGCCATAAACCCATGTGATAATTTACTTTATTAACCCGGTTAATAATGGTATGTAAATTTGCAAGGTCTCTAGGTAATGTGTTGCTGTGGATGGGCCATTTACTTACAAGCCAACAAGACCCGTGTACCTGAGAGTAACGTTTTCAGAGAGACTGCACCACCGACGCCGATATGTGCATTGTATTATATTATATCTCATGTTCGCAAGTCAAGGTAGCCATTCCGTTATAGTATGTATATGGAACGGTACCTTGACTTGCGAAGATGATCACATCCCATGGCTACGCTAGTAGTTTGGAGTTTACCTACCGCTGTTACACAACATGTTCATATCGTTGATGGCCTCGACTCTGAGTGGTCCATAGACAGCATCATTGTTGCAATCGGCGAGGCTAATGCAAGATTTGTACTTGAGGTGTAAGCTGTAAAATAAAACCAATTATTGTGGGAATTTCGTACAAGGACACGATCTGATTAACAGTAAAGTCTCCAATGTAATGTTGTGTATACATATTATGGCGCTTGTATATATTCCACGTTATAGTCCAGGCAGTTATGCAAATTTGCATTTTTTTTTTGCTCAAGTCAGTAAAATGTATTTCTTTTTATTCTTAAGACTATCCAGAATTAGAAATCCATTGGTAGCATTTTTTTCAGTCATTTGATCATGGCGGCCATCTTGAAATTCAAAATGGCCGCCAATTAAATATTCTTATATATATATTTACTCACAGTTGACCCACAACAACAATTTAGGTATCTGTTTACATTTATGAGCCCAGTGAATGCAGTTGTGAAAACAAAAATTGTTGTCTGACCTAAGCATCCATCTTGAAATTCAAAATGGCCACCATTTTAATATATTTTTCCATATTTCTCCACTCTTAGTCAACGTAAAAACACAATATTTTTGTCTATATGTACATTTATGTAGCCATGAATTTATTGATGACATTTTTATAGTCATCCAATCGTGGCAGCCATCTTGAAATGCAAATGGCACAATTATTTTTGTCTGTACATTTTTACGATCAATGACTTAAAGGGTGACATTTTTATAACCATCCTCCAGTCATGGAACCACGTTAAAATTCAAAATGGCAGCCATATGGAGATTTAAAAATGGCCACCAATTTTATCATTTGGACTTTTCCTCCTAGTCCACATACATTTTATGTGAAATAATTGAAATATTGCATTACTAATGACTTTCATGTTCTAGATTTTAAACTAATGAAATAGAGGAACAGACCAATTGTAAACTGTAATTCACAGTGACACATTAGCAGGGCTCACCCATTTAGTATCTGACTAATAGAATGTTGTTTAAATTAGCCACATTTTAATATTTTCTAAAGAAATATCCTACAGACATGTATCAGAAAATTAACTAAAATTAATTATTTTCCATTGTGACACCTGATTAGGCATCTACTTCGTCTGTAATGGCTTGACGCCATATAACCGTAAATAAAATGTGTTGAGTGCGTCATTAAATAAAACATTTCTTTCCTTCTTTCGTCTGTAATGGCATGTGTATTGCAGCAACCATCAACACGTGTAGAGTTCTGTACATTGCATGTTGTATTCCTTACAGGTTCATCTACCTGAACACTTATCTATACCACAGTTGCATCTGATCAGTTCTATCACAGCATCTGGTGCAGCTTGCACCTTCAACCACATTTACAAATATATCCTCCTTGATCCAACCATGGGTCTAGATCTCTAGATGTAGCGTGGAATCCTAAGCTAGGATATTTGCTTGGAGATATGCTCTTTGGGTATGCTGTTATTAGATATTTAGCAATGTTTCCACACTTTGGTTTGGGATTGGTGTCATGAACGTCTATCCTCTCAGAATAGCTGCATCAATAGTACAAATGACCCTTGAGTTTAGTACCATATAGTACTGACCTCTTTCTATGATTCCTCAGTAATTCCAAGCTGGCTAAGAGCTTCGGATAAGCCAGTGGAGCTTTCCCGAATACATTCAATAACATTTGTTTGCATATACCATCAATTTGCCCTCTTGTGTCACATCCAGTTGCTACATGTAACCCTGGTAATGTTGATTTTCTTTCTGAACCCAGTTCGCCATCAATTAATTGCATGTTGATCTGGTTGCGACTTACATCTGTACCAATAATTATTGGGATCAGTGTGTGTGTGATCGTCTCAGGATAAGAACCAAGTCTATGTCTGGTGCAGAAATTCATTTCTAATCTGTCATATATCTTGTCAGAGAACAGAAGCATTTCCTGCATGCTTTGATTCACCATTAGATGGTTACATTGGTGTAAGATTTATTTTTTACACAATAATATTTATGAAAGATGACATCAGATATTCCCACTAATCAGGCTACAGATTTTCGAAGTTATCTGAGCACTACGATATCCAAACTATTGCAGGCCATGATGTCACAGTGACACATACGAAAGCCTACTCCTATCAATAACATCAATTAGATATACAAATGATCATCTGATAATATATCTGGCATATAAAGTTATTTACTGATGTAAAACGCTAGTTACAGTCACAAACACAACAGAATATGTACTAAAATACTATCCCACCACAGGTGTCAGTACACAAGAAGAAGCAGACATGATCATGATTCCTCATACTCGTGAAGTCATCGGGCCAGGCAATAAGGTGGATTTCTACATCAATGACACAGACTGTTGGGTTTTTATCACCATTAGGTTACACAAATAATTATATGTGAATCACAACCAGATCAGCCTGCAAACATTGTATAATGAACTGTATCTAGAGATAGACTCGGATTACCAGATGTTCATGCTGTAACTGAATATGACACAACAGGACAATTGGTGCTGGTGGACATCAATAAAGAGAATTTAATGTATTCACGGAAGCTCCACATATATAAGTAACACCAAAGTCAGGTTGGAATCGGTGATGAACCATACAAAGAGGTCAGTGAAAATGTGAAGATTTTACTGCATGGAACTAAGCACAAGGGTCATTTCTATAACTGATGCAGCTACGCTAAGATGAAAGAAGTTCAAGAAACCATCACCAAACCAAAGTGTGGAAACACTGCCACCTAACTTTAGGGTATGAAAACAGCATATCAAAAGAGCACATCTCCAAGCACATTTCTGAGCTCAAGATGCCATGCTACATCTGGACATTGTTGATCCATGCAAACTTTGTTGGGTCAAGGGGATTGGTATATATGTGACTGCTGTTGGAGGTGCAAGCTACACCAGAAGCTGTGGTAAAACTGATCAGATGTAATTGTTGTCAGTAAGTGTTCAGATAGATGTACTGTAATTTAGTGTAAGCGACACAACCTTCAATGTACAGAGCGTTGCAAGCGTGAGGACTGCTGCAATATGCATGCTATTACAGATGAAGTAGATGCCTAATATGCCATTATGAATTACAATTTACAGTTGGTATGTTCCTTTATTTCATTAGTTTGTCATTGGTATTGCAATATTATAATTATTTGACCTAAAAATGTACTAATGAACACAAAAGTTGCATTTATATGTAGACTAGGAGAAAAAGTATTTACCAAATGA